>NC_051388.1:45338556-45356056 GCF_015228065.2 Penaeus monodon | reverse complement strand
CATCACAACACGAAAAACTACAATTAAGTATATATACATATATACATATATACATATTATATACATATTTAAACACACATACATAAATATGTATATATATGTATGCATGTATGTATGTATGTGTGTGTGTGTGTATGCGTTAAAATATCCAAAAGATATTTATTCAAGAAGAAGAGATGAAATAAGAAGCGAAATATAGACCCCAGCAGACAAGTGATGGTGCATCTTCTCTCAGCATCGGCCGGCGGACGACCGAACGGAACCGCAAAAAAAAAGAAGAAAAAGATGTTCATTTTAAACATCAGCTTCAATATATTTCTTCATGACAGCGCGCAATCTGAACGCTCTCTTGCAACATATTCTTCCCTCTCCTCCCTCCTCCTTTCAGCCAATCAATTATTTGGGCGAGTTTTCCCTCCACGAAATACTCCTCCCGCGCCGCCTTTGCGAATCTAACATTCACCCGGAGGAGGGAGGGCGGGAGAGGCGAGCCCGCCCCCCCCGGGCCGGGGGGCTCGAGGACCAGCGTCGCCCAGCAACGACCCGGGCCTCCGGGCGGAACGATGGCAACCGGACATTTTTCCCCCCTAAAAGTGTGGGGAAGGGGGGGGTTTCTCGACAAAAAAGCTTAGGAATCGTCCCAACAACGTAATTTGTTTTTTAAAGGATTGGGGGAATCCCTACGCCCCGGGCACCTGGGGGCGGGGCGAGGCAGAGGGCAGAGCGATGTGGGATTGTGGGGGGCCGGTGCCTGCTCTGGAGGATTAATAATAGATGTGAGATAGAACGCAAAATATACCCACTTAGGAAAAAACCCACAAAAAAAAACAGATTTCCCTTTTTTAAAATATTCTGGTGTGTGTGGTGTGTGTGTGGGGTGGGGTGTTGTGTGGTGGGTGTGGTTGGGGGGTGTGGTGTGGTGGTGGGGGTGTGGGGTGGGGTTAGCGACCCGTGGGTGTTGATTTAAAGTAAAAATTTTTTTTATCAAAAAAAATAAAGTTAAAAAAATTAGAAAATTAGATAGAACACCTCGGGTGAAGCAATAAAAGTCTTCCTTGGGCCCCATAAAAAAAAAGGAGGAGCATTTACAACACAAATGCTTTTTTGGGGAAACTTCCTCGTATCAAAAAATTCCTTTATTTTTTTGGGTTTTTCCCCCTTTTAGGGCCGTTTTTGGGGGGAAAAGGGGGGAAAAAGAAAAAAAAAAAAAAAAAAAAAAAAAAAAAAAAAAAATATTAAAATTTAAAAAAAAAAAAATAAAAAAAAAAAAAAAAAAAAAGAAAAAAAAGAAAAAAAAAAAAAAAAAAAAATTTAAAAAAAAAAAAAAAAAAAAAATAAAAAAAAAAAAAATTTAAAAAAATAAAAAAAAAAAAAAAAAAAAAAAATTAGAAAAAAAATAAAAAAAAAAAAAAAAAAGATAAAAATAAAAAAATAAAAAAAAAAAAAAAAAAAAGGGGAAAAAAAGAAAAAGAAAAAAATTTAAAAGTAAAAAAAAAAAAAATTTTAAAAAAAAAGTTAAAAAAAAAAAAAAAAAAAAAAAAAAAAAAAAAAAAAAAAATATATTAAAATATATAAAATATATATATATATATAATTATATAAAATATATAATAAATAAATTATATTTTAAATTTTAAAATTTTTAGATATAAATTATTATATATAAATATATTTCTTAAAATTTAAAAATTATTTTTATTAAATATTTATTTTTATATATAATAGATAATATATATTTATTTAATATATATATATAATTAATAATAATTTTTCTATATTTTAATTAATTCTATTTTCTATTTTATATATTATTTATTTATATAACAAAAATATTTATAATATATATATATATATTTATAAAATTATATAATATATATATATAATTATATTTTATAATATTTATTTTATTTATTATATAAATATTTTTTTTATTTTTTTTTAGTTTTTTATTTATTTTAAAATTTTTTTATATTTTATTTTTATATATTTTTTTTTATATTATCCATTTAATTTAACCATTATATATCCACGAATAAGAACGGAACCATGAAAATGTGAAGGAAACCAATAACAAAAGTATAAAGGAAATGTTTGATACGAGGAAAGATTTCGCCAAAAATGCATTAGTGTGTTGTAAATGCATGACTCTCTCTATTGGACTTTCATTTAGTCGAGAAAAAGTGAAGACGTTTTATTAGCTTCACCCGAGGTGATTCTATCTAATTAATTCTAATTTTTTTAAAACTATTATTTTCTTGTATAAAATAATATTTTACTTTAAATACACACACCCACAGGCTCATGCATACACACACACACACACACACACAACACACACACACACCACACACACACACACACACACACACACACACACACACACACACACACACACACACAGATATATATATAAGAAGGTAAATCTAGTTTTTGTATTGTGGGTTTTTCTTCTAAGGTAGGATATATTTTGCGTGTCTATCTCTACATCTATCTATCTAATCACTCCACGAGCAGGCACACGAGCCCGCCAATCCCACAATCGCTCTGACCCTCTGCCTCGCCCCGCCCGCCAGGTGCCCGGGGCGTAAGGTATGCCCCCAATCCAATTAGAAACACAAATTACGTTGTCTGGGACGATTCCTAACGCTTTTCTGTCGAGAACCCCCTCCTTCCCCACACGTTTCAGGGGCGAAGATGTCATCGGGTTGCCATCGTTCTCGCCCCGGAAGCGCTGGGTCGTTGCTGGGGCGACGCTGGTCCTCGACGCCTCGGCCGGGCGTGGCGGACTCGCCTCTCCCGCCCTCCCTCCTCCCCGGGTGAATGTTAGATTCGCAAAGGGGGCGCGGGAGGAGTATTTCGTGGAGGGAAAACTCCCCCAAATAATTGATGGCTGAAAGGGGGGAGGGAGGAAGGGAAAATATTTTTGCAAGAGAGCGTTCAGTTTGCCCCTGCATGAAAATATTGAAGGATGTTTAAAATAAACATCTTTTTTTTTTCTTTTTTTTTTGCGTTTCCCCTTCGGGCGTCCGCCGGCCCATGCTGAGAGAAGATGCACCTCACTTGTCTGCTGGGGTCTATATTTTGTTCTTATTTCATCTCTTCTTCTTTAATAAATATCTTTTTGAATTTTAAGCATACACACACACACACATACATAAATACATGCTACTATATTCATATTTATTTGTGTGTTTTAAAAATTATATAATATTTAATGTATATATGTATTATACTTAATTTAGTTTTTGTGTTGTGATGCTCTGGGGAAGGGGTGGTAAGCCCCCTTCTTTCCACGGAGAGTGGGGGGGTTTTTTTTTAGGTAATCATTTTTCTCTATTTTTCCGGGCTTGGGCCGGTTTTGGCCCCCCAATCTGGAGGCAATCGAGGTAAGTTTTTTGCCAAGGGGAAAACGCGCCCGGCCCTGACTCGAACCCTCGAACCCGATTGCCGTCTGACAGTCTGGTCCGATGCTCTAACCACTCGGCCACCGCGGCCCTTTTAAAATGATATAAAGCATAAAATATATATATATTAAAATTGTTATATTAAAATATTAATATATATTATATTTTTTATTTTGAATATATATATCATTGTGGTGTATATAGAAACACTCTTGGGGGAATCCCCTGGTAAAAAATTCACAAAACAAAAACTAGTTTATTGAAATGGACTACAGTTTTGAAATCCCCTTTTATTCCTCTTCAAGTTGAAGAGATAAGGGAGGGGGGGCTCCAGACTGGGGTAAAATCGCCATGTTTTTTGACGTCGCGTTACCCGGGCGCTCAGTTTTTTCTACCACGACTCCTCTTCAAAGAAACTCCTCACCTGCCCCTCCCCAGCCTACCCTACATGAGGAATCTACTCTCTCCGCGCCCTTTCACCCTCTCAACGCAGGCTGATCTTTCGCCAGGAACACTCACCGTTGCAATCTGGTCCACATTAGCCCTCCCTCTTTTTCGAAGGGTAGGCACCTATGCTGATGTCCACGCCCGACTGGGGAATCCCCTTAATAAAGTTGCTGCCTAATTTCAACTTGAGCAACAGCTTTTCTCCTGCCAACAACCCCCTCGCTTCCCACATCCCCCCGCCTTCCCCCTTGTGTGTGTGGTAACGGATACAGAACCCATTACAATGGCTTGCAGGGATAGTGATACTTGTTAAGGGCGTGACTCTTTATTACTATGGGAACACACGGGACGATGTCAAAAGGGGTTTAATGCGGTGCGCGCGGTGTTTACGTGTCAGGCCGACCTTACGACGTTGGGCGCTGGGGACGAACTCCCCCGAGGCCTAGGGCACCTCGGTATAAGTAATGACCGTTTCCAGCTGCCGGAAGTGATAGAAGCACTGGAGGAAGCATGGGGGGAGCGAGGTGAGGTCACCGGTCCGTCTGCTACATCGTACAGTGTGTGTGTGTGTGTGTGTTGTGTGGGGTGTGTGTGTGTGTGTGTGTGTGTGTGTGTGTGTGTGTGTGTGTGTGTGTGTGTGCGTGTGTGCGTGTGTGCGTGTGTGCGTGTGTGCGTGTGTGCGTGTGTGCGTGTGTGCGGTTTTGTGTGGTGGTGTGTGTGTGTGTGTGTGTGTGAAGAGCATGTGTGTGTGTGTGCACGTGTTATATAACCCATCCCGTTCCATAGTACACTGAAGGTAATATATAAATGTACAAGACGTATGGTTTATTAGAATGCCAGTCAAAATTTCATCAAGTGATAGATGGGAAATCAGAGGACGATTTTAAATTTGAATTAAACTGAATTTGAAATATAACGTACAAGTTAAAAATCCCCGAACTCTATCATGAAAAAATAGATTACCTTTTTAAATAATTGGGTTATCATTTCACTTATTACTATAACATCAGATATATCAAATCCTGATATTTTTCGCAACAAGTTATAGATCTGTAACAACTCAGTGACGCTTAGCCGCTGAGTTCGTATTTTCAATATAAATAAACGAAATGAAAACAGGTCTAAATGCACTAGACTAAGCGACTGTGTATTTGCAATGTTTCTGTTGTGCTTTGGATCTTTTGCAAACACAAATGTAATCATAAACGAAAAAAATGCATGATTTTGAATATCTCGTGAAATTTCGTTATATCAAAAGTGTGTGATTTTCTTTTGTCTTCTGTTAGCATCGCTTTGTTTTTGTTTTGTTGTTTGTCCCTGTCATCATGGAATCATGCATTCGTGCAGAGTTATATATATAAAATATATAATATATTTTATAATTATATAATATATATATATATAATATATTATATATAATATATATATTTTTTTCATATATATTTCATATATATTTCTATATATATTCTATAATATTTCTATATATTTTCTATATATATTTCTATAATATTTTTTATATATATATATATATATATATATATATATCTATGTAATATAATATGCATATAATATACATGTAATACATAAATGTACATATTACATAATATAAACATTTATATACATATATATACATTATATTACATTAAATTTTTAAATATAATACAATATAAAAATAATTTTACATATAAAATATAATATATTATATATATTAATAAATATTATTAAAGGCTATAATATCATGAAAACATTTTTAATGTACTATACAAAACAAATAACAATACAACATAAATAACAAATACAAAAAACATAAATGCAAAAAAATAATATTATATACATAATACATATATAAAAAAATGCATATATATTACATTTAATACAATTTTTAAACATATAAAAATAAAAACTATAAAAACATAATAACATAATATATACATATATAACATTATAATAATAATACATATATAATCAATTTTTAATATATTAATATATATATATTTTATATATATATATAAAATTTTGATAATATGCATATATTATATATATATTAAAATTAATATATATATATATATATATATATATATATATATATCGGGAGGGAAGAGGGGATGGGGTATTGGGGGTGGGTGGGTGGGGATGTGTGGGGTTTTGGGGATCATCCTATATTCATTTGTTCTCCTTTTACCTTTTCTTTCCTCTCTCTCTCCTTTTTATTCATTTCTTCATTTACTTATTCTCTTATTCCTCACATAAGATCTACTTCTGGATTTGCTCTTAACACATTTAAACTTTAATTGATATCAAAACGCAATTATGTCCTGGAAAAAATGGCAAATTCAGTGGGGCAGTGATTGAAAATAAATGATTAAATGCCTGCTTGACATTAATGAAAACAAATACTGCGCGGATGAATTTCAAAGTTCGATTTAAGTAGCGATGTTTATAGAGGTTTTTAAAATTACATGGATAATGTGGAGTTGAGGCCACTTCCATGATGTTTGTAGAGATATCATTTTCAGTGTCAATGTCCTTGGCATTGTCCTCGTTGTCACTGTCACTACCATTACCATTACCATTACCATTACCATTACCATTACCATTACCATTACCATTACCATTACCATTACCATTACCATTACCATTACCATTACCATTACCATTACCGCTTTCGTTTTTCTTTTTATTTTCATTATCATTATCATCATTATTGTTATTAACACTATCATCTTTATAATCATTATCATCATCATTATTGTCGTCATCATTAATCCACATGCACATAAATTTCAGAGCTTGATTTGAGTTTTTGTTTATGTTTGTGTGTGTGTGCGTGCGTGCGTGAGTGCCTGTAGGTAGATAGATAAATACATAAAATAGACAGAAGACAATTTGAATAACAGAAAGATATCATGAAAAACATATGAATGTGTACACAGAAAACGGACAAATATACACAGACATCATCATGATGAATAATGATTTATTGTATATGATGCATCCTTAATATTGCATTGATCCTGAGTCATAAGTGATTAAAGAAGTGGTTTAAAAGATAGTGATACTTGGCTTCAGATTTCGAAAGGAAGGCGTGAGTGACTGTGGAAACTTAGTTCATCAATATACTTTATACACTCTCGAGGGTTTTTTTGCATATCACTTAACTCTAAAGAAGCAGAACAGTCTTTGAAGAAACGCATGTCTCTAAACTTATTTTCTGAACCACGTTTGTGGAATCAATATTTCATAACAATATAAATACTTTTTAGTGATTATTATTAAAATCGTTTACCAAAATTGTTATCGTTATTATTATTATGAATTTGATAGTAATAACGTTGATATCATTACACGATGATGATAATATACAGCAACGTTAATGATGAAATATTAATGCACGAACACACTGTAAAAATTATGAACACACATTGCCTCAGTCTTATTTACTTCTCTTCTAGCATATGCATTAATCCTTCCATGTTTCATATAGCACTGTCAATAGCGAAACTGGAGAAAGGAGAGGAAGAAATAACAAGTAATAACAAGAGATTAAACAAGCGGTGGAGTAATGTCTAAAGTTTGGCCCAAATGCTGTGTTGACTCGTTCATTTTTCGTTTGTTTTTGTTTTTGCTTCGTAAAAGGCGTCTTTGTTTTGTGCCATTTTGTTTACAGTGATAGCAATTATGTCGCTGATGATGATCGTCAGAGAAGATGATAATTATAATGATAATTATAGCGCTTATTTTGATCATTAAAATAAAATCTTGTGGTAGTGCTTATGAAAATAATTTTCTTTCTCAGAATGAATCGTTCACTTAACAAACCATAACAGAGAGAAAACACGAAGATTTCTTTTGAATTGTAAAGAAGAAACCGGGAAGAAACAAAATAGATCTAAAACCAAGATATATATTTGTGTGATCAATAGCCTGAAGGTTTCCTGTGGAAACGATATGTCAGAAAAAGTAGAGTTATAGTTTACGAGGTCAAAATAACACTATCCCTGCTGTTGGGCATCTATCTAGAAGGAATATATTTCATTCTATATCTGTCTATTCTTTTTCTTTCTTTCTTTCTTTTATTTCTCTTTCTCTTTTTCTTTCCTTTTTTCTCTTTCTCTTCCACTTTCTCTTTCTCTTCTTCTGTTTCTCTCTGCATCATTCAGATTCCCGTTGTAGAGTTTATAGATTTTCCAAGCATTTCTGTTAGAATTCATTGACGTATTTTTACCAAGTCGTGAGCTTCCCCATCTTTACTTTATTTTCATAGAATCCTTCATGCACATATCTTTTCAAAATTCTTTCTTCTTTTCTTTATATTTACTTAACAATCTACCTCATTTTCAGGTCACTTCCCTTTTTGTTTGCTTGTTTGTACAATCAAATGTGAGGAAGCTCTTATTTTGTTACATATGATACATAACTACATAGATACATAAATACATATTACATGCATACTTATAAACATACATACTTATATACATACATACATACATACATACATACATACATACATACATACATACATACATACATACATACATACAGGCACACACAAAGACATACACAGGTAGACACATGCATATAAATGTCTGTAACTAAACTCATGCATACATAGGAACGCATTAGAGTTTTGTACACTCTGTTGATATTCAAGTGATATAGAATATAGGAAAGACATGTTAACAACTAAGCACTTATGATGAAATCGAGCCGAGAGCTTATCCTATAATTCTACGGTATAATCCGACGACGTTTCACTTAATCTGACAAAACAGTTGCAATCCAGGAAACACAAAAGCAGGACGTCATCAAGATTCCTCCTGTGTTCTGGAAGATTTTATGGGGATAAACCCCCTCACCTAGGTTGTCCTTATACCCAGAGTGAGTGTGGTGTGTGTGGGTGTACATACACCAAATTGTGTCGGATACTATGGTCAGGGAATCTAGAAAAAAACAGTGCTTAGTAAAAAATTACGAATACTGAGTGTGGTGCCAAAGTAACAGGGTGCTGTACCAACGCCCGTTGGCGAGCCCTGGTGAGTGTATGTGTGACAGCACTTGGACCTGGCGCTCGCACCCTCCCCGCGCCCAACTGCAGGGAATTAATCACCTAAGAAGCGGACGGGACAACCACCCCCTCACTGTCCCATCATGGAGGTGGATGGGGACATGCCCGGGGCCCCCCAGTGCCAACTACCTGGTTACCAGGTTTCCAAAGGAGGTTGCCACTGAGAAAGCACTGCATCTTCCGGTGTTTTTAAAGCTCGGGGATTTACAAGGATGGACAGCCCTAAAATAGGATCATCATAGTATGGAGCGGAGAACAGCCGCCACCTAAAGAGTACCAATTCTTTGGAAGATACATAAAGCCGAGCTCCATTCGACCGTGGTGGTCAGAGGTTGTGGTCTGCTACAAGTGTCAAGGTTATGGCCACGTAGCTAAATATTGCACGAAAGAAACAGCGTGTGCTGTCTGTGCAGAAGCTCACCAGGCAAAGGACTGCCCTGCAAGAAACGACAAGAAGGACAACGACAACGAAGACACCGTTACCATCGTGAAGAGGTGCGTTACGTGCGGAGCGCAAAGTGTGGCGGCCTGGCACCGTAACTGCCCCCATAAACCGCCATGAGCATCCCCCCCCCCCTGCCCCGACCGTACCCATCGACTGCGGAGTGGCGATGCCAGGCCAGCCACACCCCACCCAGTGCCGTGTGACGTCACCAACCCACAGGAATTCCGCAACTGCCAGGGGGATTCCCCTTCCCAGGAAACTGCCACAGAGAAAACCACTGGTGAAAAGACATGGATACGGCCGAGGAAATAAGAAGCATCAGGCAAGAGATTTTTGAAATTGAAAAAAAAAGTATAATGGAAAACAAAAGGGAAAATATGCTTTTAATGATGTTAGTGATATTATTATTACGCACGACGGACCATCTGAAAACAGTGACGACAGTGAGAGTAAAAATGACGCCGGCGATGTGCAGGAAACGGACGAACTGTGGGACATCACTCAGAAAATGCTATCAGGTACAGATTATATGTATCATCAATACGTGGAAAGCGCGCACACTCACGGTAAATAAACAAGATGCAACACAGATATGTAATGCTGTACAAGAAATATGCAGACTAAAGGGCTTCATCATACACAAATTTGAGCAATCAGCTAATCATAGGGTGTGATGGGGGAATCATGGAATATACGTGGTGTCAACCGTAGAATTAATGATTTGCTTTACTGTATTCATAACAATAATGTTGACGTTATCTGTTTACAAGAGCCCTTCACATTAGCCGCTAAAATAAAAACCGAGAGGATACCACTCCTATACGAACATAGGAATGACAGGCCTATTGACTTATGTCAGTGACACCATACCGCATAAGTTGGTGCAGAAGTCTGATGATAATATTGTGCAATATCAGCATTTACATATTCAAACAGTCTCTGGGTTTTTTCTCTCTGTACAATGTATACGCAAGGTGTAGAAAGTTTCAGACTGATTCACTGCCCTGCCTACAGTATCACGGCACAATATGCATGGGAGATTTTAATGGTAGATATTATACAATTGGAGATAGTCGGTGTAATGAAAATAGCGAAGAGTTCTGACATTTTGTGAACGATAAATCTATGCCGGTATATAATACAGACAGGCAAACTCACGTGGTGGGGGGCAGGCTAGATTATGTAATAGGAAGGGATCTTGTGCATGGAAATGTTAGAGGCATGCTTGCAACAGAGCTAATTAGTGACCACTTTGCAATAGTAAAGAGATATGATGTTGAAAATACAAAAAAATGCAAAAACAAATAGTCTTAAAAAAGATTATTCCTCCTTACCTTGAGCACCACTTAAATCACGTATTTATGACTGGTACAACGATTACACAGTAACGAGTGTTAATAAATTTTCCATAGACATGACGAAAGTGATCTCTGATTACTACAATACCTGGGTCTGTCCAAAGAAAACCTTCAAGAACATCAACTCGCAACACTCCAAACAATCTAAGTAGGTCGGTGACCCTACACTATTAAGGGAACAAAAGCGAGTTCAGGAGCTTTTGATATCTACAAGCAGGACAATATCCGTGACAACCTTATTCAGTTTCTTAAGGCTAACAAAGACCTACGGGAAATTAAAAACTCATTTCAGAAATGAACACTGAACAGTTCCAACAAAGCATTAACAGTAACACCTCAATGTCGGAGGTCTGGAAAACAATTATCGACTTTCAGGTAAACCAACTAACACCCTGCATTTCCATAGTCCTCTTGTACAAGCAGATGTGCTCCTTGGTCGGTGGGCTGGAGCGTCCAAGTTGAGCTCACTTCCCACAAATATTCAGGAACATACTTTAGTCATTCTAGAATTGCACGTAAATTTGCCATTGAGATTGGATGTTCTGATACGACCCCTCAGACTTTGCTGAGATTACTGAGTGGGAACTGGATAATGCACTGATCAAAGGAAAAGCGTCCGCCCCAGGTGAGGATGGAATTACCTATAGTGTCCTCCGCCTTACAGCTCAGGTACCAGGTAATCTCCTTTTGCACCTATACAGGTAAGTTTGCCACAAGGCATTCTGCCTGGTGCGCAGTCTAATCATCCTAATACCGAAACCAAACACTGATAAATACTGATCAAGTTCTAGAAAGGATAATTTGAACAGATCAGATACAGTTACAAGGTAAATTTATCTCACAGACTATATGGATTTCTATCGGGACGTAGCTCGCAACATTGCTTTGCAGAGTACTTTTCACACTCTAATCCAGGGAAGCACACTGTTTTTCTTAACTTTAAATCAGCTTTTTGACACTGCAAACAGATAATTTATCCTAGAAAAATTAGTAAGCTTTGTCATCTGGGTTAAGTTACTGAGCTGAATGTATTTTTCAACAGATCTGCAATTCTCTTGTTCAGAGGAGTGAGAAGTTCCAATTTTGAACTTGGGATGCCACAGGGAGGAGTTCTCAGCCCTATGCTGTTCAATGTCCTCATGCATAAGCTGGTGGCAGATATCCCACTTGGGGATGGTGAATCAATTAAATTCTATGCTGATGACATATGTGTCAGAGCATCATCACAAGAGAGGATGCAAATAATTCTCGACAAACTCACAACAAAGGCTCATGAGTGTGGATTAGTCATCTCCGCTGAGAAAACAATGGCTCTCAACCCATGTATCATACCCCCACCCACTTTTCGCATAGGTGACCAGAAGCTTGACATGTGTCATAAGTATAAATATCTCTGGGGTGAACGTAAATGATGCAGACCTGATCCTTTCTCTAAAGAGAGACTCTGGGAGAAATTAAAACCGCTGAAAGTGGCATCAATGTTAAGCTCGCTAGACTGTTATGCTTGTTTAAAAGGTCAGTTGTAGACTACCATGCACTGCACTTGTTGCAGTGTAAGGAATTAGAAATAAATAGCTTGGAGGTAGTGCAAAATGAAGCTATGAGGGAACCCTTGTATCTTCCAGATTTCCAGAACAACTGCAACATAAAATCACGCAAATAACCGTGATTAATCACACACACAAAAGCTCCATGAACATTACAAAGCTCAATGTCCAAATTAGTAAAATACCATAAAGTCGATCCATTCTACCATGGAAAAATTCAACACTCAACAACATCTAAGGAGGTTTGTGGAATTCATGTCAAACAAATGCATGCATGCCTGATGAAGCAGTAAACGCGAAAAAGCCTTCGGCATATTCGTTGTTTTCTGCACTTCTCTTCGTTGTTCTACTTGCCATCTAAGGAGTTCATCAGTTCTTATGTGGGTATCGTAAGAGTAAGAGAGTGTCTGAAGACTTGCCTGTGTAGATAGAGATTCCTCAAGGATATAACTTCCCCTTTCATATCACATCTGGATAGATATACATATATACTTGCAGATACACACCAGTGCATGCGCATATAGATATGCATGCATGTGGTATTCACACATATATACTTAGAAACATATACACATAAGATCTTGTATATCTGAAGACAAACATGCGTACATATAAATATCCTTTAATACATATTGTGATGGTTAATGACGGTGCGACATTCATACATATAGCTGGTTGATTAGACATTTTAACAGTCATGCAAAATAATAAAATTAATTACTTTAGTTTAGTCCTTTATTTACTACCCTGGTTAACTGCACAGGCTGAGCAAGCTGTGGTACATTTGATGCATGTTATAACATATAATGGCATTACATTTTAATTTTAGGCTATACATTTTATGATAAGTACTATATAAGTTTAAGGAAAGGAACAATTACACAGTCGTTTATCTACTCATCTGCCACTCTGGCGTACAACTTGGGCTCGGAAAGGCATTGCTACATTTGATATGTGATACTTCATTCCAAATTTAGGATACAATATAAGTATATCTTCTAAGACATCAGAAGATATGAAATAGTTACATAGTTCTCCGTACCTCATTCTAGGTGGTCTGAAAGGCTGTAACACATGGCACTCTTGAGATATAATGTACAAGTGTTGCTTATATTCTTTATTACACAGTTTACACTTAGTTTCTTCGACATTACAAACTGTACTGAGCTGCCAAAACAATCTATGTCCAAGCCTGATTCTTGCGGTCACAAGATCACACTATTTGTTCTTGTTTTATATAAGCCATAGGTGAATGAATCTTACCTAAACTGGTCATAGTGCTTTATGCTACAGCTTTCAGGGCGTTGTGAATTAATAAACTCAGTCAAGTCCTCTTTGAAGGAACCTTAATGCTGTATAAAATCCTAGAAACAGGTACCCCAAGTTCTACACTTTGCTTGTCACACGCTGACTTTGCTAGGCAGGCAGCATGATCATGCCTAGGAATTCCAACATGCGATGGAATCCACACAAAACGTATATCATGGCCTCGTTCTTTTGCACGATATACGTTAATCCTGATTCATTTGCGATATTTCCTGCACCTTTTTCTGGAGTGTTCAGAGCCTGAAGAGCACTCTGTGAATCACAAAAAAATTACTCCCGAGCCTTGAGTCAATAGAAATTCAGTGGCCATGAGTATTCCTGCCAACCAGTTGCGTAGTGCTTGCCCAGTCATGAACCCTCCTACAATCCTGATGCTGCAAGATATTGTTTATACATACAACAAAGGCACATCCTGCTCTGCTCCCAGACTGCAAGGACCCGTCAGTGTAGCGTTCATATGCATTGGACAGAGTTTCAATGTGCTCGTTTATAATTGCAACCGGATGCTGCTTAAGTATAGCAGGGCGGACACTGTCTTTTTGGGGGGGGCAGTCGTATAATATATTACCTATTAATTTTCTCACATGTCAGCCACAGAAGTTTGACTATTGATACCGCGCAGGAATTGTTCCAGTGTTTACTACGAATCTGAGTTTTTAATTCTCTGAATTCCTTGCTGGCTTAAAAAACTGCAGAAGATTATCTGTCGTATTACTATCTTTATAACAATTAGCAAACTCCTGGACCCGTTTATGTTCCTTGGCCAGAACTGGATCATTGATCCACCTCGGTGCATGGGGGGCCTGGGGCCTCTTTTTCTTCGAGAGTTTTCGTGAACAGACCCATTTGTTATAGTAGTCAGTGACAACTTTGACTAAATCCTGAGAGAATTTTTCAACAATTGTTATTTCATAGGTGTTATACCAGTCATAGACCCGTGCCTTGAAGTGATGCTCCAGGCCCGGTTGGATCATATTTGAGCCTAGGTGATTTAGGGGCTGAGTCGCTGTCTACAGTATAGGCTGTTCGGATTGCAAAGTGGTCACTAACTCTCATACCAGTGAAGGACAGACATTACCATGAACTAATTTTTTGCCAAATACGTAATCTAACCTGCCACCTCCCAAATGAGTCTTTGCTTCTGTGTCATATACTGTCAGTGATACTACTATTGATGAAATGTTTGAATTCTTCCCATTACTATTACGGTGGTTGTCTCCAAAGGTGGGTACTTGCATTGAAGTCGCCCATGCATAACGTGCCTTGGTTGTGAAAATTGGGGAGAGAACTAGCAAAAAATTAGAGTATCTGGCTTATACATTATACAGTGAAAAATACCCAGGGACAGTTTGGATTTTTGAATAATGAAATTGAACATCAGCGTTCTCGGATTTTTTAACTAATTTATGTGGCAGTGTTACCTTCATATATGTCAACAATCCAGTCATGGCTGTATTTACATATGAATAATACCCCTTAAGTGTAGGTGCTATTTTCATCTTAGCAGCAGCAACAAAAGGTTCTTGCATATAACATCAATATTATATTTACGGATGTAAAATTCTAGATCATTCAGCCTAGGCTTAATGCTACGCATATTCCATGATATGAATTTGATTGTGCATTTATCCATATGTTAATAGTGTTTTAGTAGGCAACCTGTACTTTATGCTGTTATATCCTCTAATATTACGAATTATAGATTCACATAAGAAACATATAACTTTACGATTATGGATTTCATTACAGATGGTAGTCGTGGACTGAAATTATTTTCAACCATTTCATAGTCTTAGCTTTGTTCCACTTCCGTTTTTGTGTCAGATGCACCTGAGGGGCCGGTTGCGTCACTGGACTCGACGTCACAGGGATCCTGATTTTGTTCTTGGCTGCTGTCAGCGCTGACACGCCTACTCTGATTATCAGCACTGGCGGTCTGACATCGATTCTCCTCGTTCGTTCTTTTATCACTAATGGTAACACTAGTATCACGACAATGACAGTCACTTTTCATTTTTTTCCATGTCCTGCCTCAGCGACGTTATTTCATTAATTAAGTTATTGTTTTGAGCTTTCAGAGATCAAGCACATTTACGTTGCCTTGGTCAGCTGGCGTGACGTCAATTCTGCCACATGGTTGTGCTGGGGATTCTCCCGCCAGGCCTGCGGTCATCCCTGCCAGAGGGTGAGGGACAGTTGCCTCCATTGCTGCCTTGGGAGGCAGGGGGGGGGCGTGGTCTTCAATTCAGAGAGTATGGCAGCTTTGAAGCCCGAGATACTCTCTGTGAAGATCAGCATCATCTTGTTCACCTTCTCCTCCAACTGCGTAATCTTGTCGCGTAGTTCGGTGGCCTCTTCACCACCACTCGCCAGCTTCCGCGGGAAATCTCGTCACACAGGGCACGGTCGGGCGCTTCCCCGGCACGCTGGTCGCGGGTTGGGTTGGGAGGGCCGCGCTGGTCACTCGCGGTCGGTGCTGGTACCACAGGGGGTGGAGGGGGAGGGGGCAGGGCAGGGAGGGCCATGCACCCCCAGTGCCAGGCAGTCACACCTGTCATCCCACACCTGAAGCACGATGGGACAAAGCCTGGTGCATATGCAGTACTCTCTTCTTTTGCAGCACTGTGAGGGCACTCCTTGGCAGTATGTTGGTCAACACATGCTGCACAGCGTGCCTTGCCCTTGCAATACTTAGCTACATGGCCACTTCCCATGCAGATCACAGGGGCAGATCACAGGGGATGCCACGTGGCTGGCGGGCATGTATTTTCCAAAAAGTTGGTATGTACTGGAAGTGGTTGCTCTCCTCTCCATATCATGCAGATGCGGTTTAGTGGTTTCTCATTCTTGTGCACTCTTATGGCCTTGTGAAATCCGTCGAGTGCATACGCATTTTCAAGATCGAGATCCTTGTTGTAGTGTGTCACAAGGTATTCGTCATATTTTTCTAGTTTTTGTGGTTCATCACACAATTTGAAGGTGATACCTCGAATTGATCCTTTAATTTTTCTCGTTTTTGTGGTTCATCACACAATTTTGAAGGTGATACCTCGAATTATCCTCTATAAGGTCGTCAATGTATTTCTGCTGCGAGTGAGCGACATACACATACGGTGAGGAGAGTGTGTCTCCTCGCACAAGGTCGAGGGGGGAAACCCCCAGGGCCGGAGGGTCGTTGCCGAGGTCCTGCAGCCATTTCATTTTTTCGGATTTCGTTGTGCCTTCAGGGAAGGCGAGGCGGACATAATTTTTCTTTGGTTCCCTTACAGCATAATTATCATCACATCACTACTGTCATGTCACTGACTTGCGGGTTATATGAGCACAAAAGTTCATGAACTCCTTGTATAACTTTCTCGTATATGACGCAAGAGGTGCGTGTGTAAGGGACGAGGGCACCGGAGCACGGGCACCTCAACTTGGGGGCTGCCATATAAATCTACGGTATCCACCAATCATAGTTCATTTACTCCTCAAGAATACTCATGATAACCTTATTCAGTTTCTTAAGGCTAACAAAATTCTACGAGAAATTAAAACTCCTCAAGAGTCAGAGTGTTCTCCAGGTTCAGAACACTAGACAAAGGTGCAGGAAATGTTGCAAATAACATCAAATGACTAACCGAACATCGTGCAAAAGAACGAAGCGAAGATACACATACCATCGTAGGTTGGAATCCCTAGGCATGGTCATGCTGATCGCCTAGCAAAATCAGCATGTGACAAGCAAAGTGTGGAAATAGATCTTGAAGTACCTCTTGCTAGGATTTCACACATCATTAGAACCTCCTTCAAAGAGGACTTAACTGAGTTGATTAAGTTGATAGATTCAGCTATGCTTTATAAATAACAATAGTAAGATAATGTGATGTTCAACAGCCTGATAGCTGTAGCATAAAGCACTATGA
>NC_051388.1:45311628-45326628 GCF_015228065.2 Penaeus monodon | reverse complement strand
ATATTTATTATATAATATTATTCTATATATATATATATATATATATATATATATTTTTATATATCTATTTATATATATATATTTTATTATATTATATACTATATATCTTATTTATCTGTATATATATATATATATATATATTACATATACATTCACACACACACACACACATGTGTGTGTGTGTGTGTAATGCCTAACAAATTACAGGTAATAACTGACATACCAAATGATATAAAACCTAATTACAAAGAGTTACGACAAAATGCAAAAATCCATGGGCAACTTTCGGTGTCCCATCAGTCCGGGGTTTGTTTAAAAGCCTACTTCGGCACGTCACAGGTGTGTTTACGAGCAGCATGTTAAGTTAGTGACAAGGAGACAAGATGCAAGTGGCAGAGAAGTAAATAACTTTAACCCGCGTTTCCATGAAATTTAGCTCCTCTAGTTGAAGTAATTGCAAAACTTGGCTGTGGATATAAAGAAAAAAGTTTTATTTCTTATTTTCATTTTCTACAGCTCGCTTAGGTGCACCTTTCTTAACAGAAAATGTGTGTAATTATAAAATATATATATGATGTGTATAAAGAAAACAAAAGAAAACTATTTGACTATAAGGGGTCGAGTCCCTCCTTAAAAATAATAAATAAACAACGGATTCGAGTCACCTTTTCAAAATTTGTAACGTAAAGATCAAAATACGAAATAAAATCTATCCTACTTACTGGAAAAATAACATCGTTCTTGTCAAAAACTAAAGTAAACATCACATTCAATTTTCAGAATTCCCTACATTATGATAACATTCAGTTAACTTTATAAAAATTGTGGAAGGTTAAGGTCTATGCAAATGAACCACATGCAATATATATATACTCATATGTCATTAGCGTTTGATATCACAGAAAACAAACAAACAAACAAACAAAAACACACACACAAAAAAAACTAATATCATTAACAGCATCACATAACTTTCAGGATTCAAACTAAAGACAGATCAATGTGTTCTCTCATCCAGAGCTTATTTGTTTTTCTAGGCATTTCTAAGTTCCGGTCTCAGCTTTCAGTATATTTTGGAATCAATTTTTTTGTAGAGATTATTGGTAATGGATTAATTCTTTCCAATGAGGCTTCTTCTTTCCTTTTTTTTCCTTGATCAAGAATCATCCTTTTTTCTCTTTCTTCCTTTTTTTTTCTACTTCTTGTTCTTCATTTTCTTTTCTTTTACTTGTCCAACCTCCCCCTCCTGCTTCTACTTCTCCTTCTTCTACTTCTTCCTCCTCATTATCAATATCATCGCCATAATCATCACTATAATAATTATCATCGTCACATTCTCCATCATCATTCAAAACTTTTTATTAAGCGAGTGGGCGATCTCTCTCTCTCTTTCTTTCTCAAAAAAGAAAAAAAATCTGGAAAGTATCTCCAACAAATCCATCTCGCGTCTGTTTTTGAACTTTTGTTTTACACTCGCCCCCCCCCCCCAAGAAAAAAAGAGAGAGAAAAAAAACGAAAAAAAGTGTTATCTGTGCGTCTCCTTCTCTCCTGACAATATTACGGAAGTTGCAGCCACACGAGTTGCATATTGAAAAGTTGCTTTTACACGCTTGGAAACATACGAAGTTGGACGGGAATCCACTAGCATCGGCAGAATCTGAGGTAAGGCTTAGGTGGGTAGAGGAAATGCATGTATGCACACGCTCAGCTAACATACACAAACCCTCTCTCTCTCTCAATCATTCATTTTCTCTCACTCTCTCTCTCCCTCCCCCCTCTCTGTCTCTGTCTCTGTCTCTCTCCCTCCCCCCCCCACTCTTTCACTCACTCACTCTCTCTTTTTTTTTTATCTCTCTCTGTTTATCTTTCTTTCTCACTCTGTCTATCACTCTCTCTCTCTCTGTCAGACATGAACATACATACATACATATACGCACTTACACACAGTTATTGTTATTATTGCCATTAACTACAATCTTTGCCATTTTATAATTTTCCAGATCCATTTTATTACGATTATTGGTATAGTTATCTTTATCATATGGTCCATAACCTTACCATCATTTTCAATACGGTCAGTATTATCTTATATCGGTGTTTATTCATTAACATCTTACCATTATTATTCATTATACTCTAATCGTGTGGCTCGTATCGATTTAATTTCATGATCAATGTTTGGTTATTGTTTTCATTATCATCATTATAAATTGGGTCAGCGAGTATGATATTGAACTGACCTGCGTCGTCCAACAGAAAAAAAGAAAACTACTAGAAAGATGAACAGACAAACATTCCCTTTTGGTCTCTTTTATGGCTTTTCGCAATATCCTCTGTTTTCATGCCTGTGGATCCTATCATCTTTTGCATGCAGTTTCAATATCGTTTCGTATAACCACATTCTTCCCTGATTTATGCACTGCGGCCGCGACCCACACATTCGCTTTATCCTTTAAAATCTTTCTATTACATGACCGTCTTTTCGTTTTGAATCTGCAGTTTGTACGGATTTCGATCACTTTCACTCAGAGACAACAAGGAAATTAACCATTCGCATTAAATTAACTTTTCTACACTACAGTTTTCGTCAGAATTTTAACATATCGCATTTTTATTATTGAGTTCTGAAGACAGAAATACGGATAAATCTGGATCATTTATGCCGCCAATATCAGCTGAGAAATGGGTAACTAGAATCTCCACTTATTCCTCTTCACCGAGTGCGAGCTTGCAATCACCACTAGAATGCACATATTGCAGATTGCACAGGAAGTTCATTCGCGCGATTAGATCTTAGAGTCAGTTAAGAAGATTAGTAGGTCTCTCACTTTAATTTCCTATTGGATTCTTAAGATATGTTGCCTTCCTAAGTTATAGTGATCTCAAAAGCACTTCAGGTTTAGAGAGATGATCTAGAGACTCATTCTGAAATGAGAAGTTCCCTCAGCAGATGTATACGGTGTACATACACGTATACAAGCACATGTACATGTACACACACACACACACACACATAAACGGACACACACACACATAAACGGACACACACACACACACACACACACACACACACACACACATAAACACACACACACACACACACAAATGGAATAACACAGTGACACATTTTGTATGGATATCTAAATACCTTCCTTGACAGGTACTCGAACTCACTCTCCCGAGGCAACACGTACCACGATTCTGCTCTCTCTGTGCTACGTGTCAGTTGGGGAGAGTGGGTTCGAGTCCTTGTCCGGGACACTTCGATCTATTAATGAAACGCGTTTCTACATTAATACCCCTTGACAATACATGCATGTATATATATATATATATATATATATATATATATATAATATATATATATATATATATATATATATATATATATATATATATATATATATATATATATATATAATATATATAAAATGTGTGTGTGTGTGTGTGTGTGTGTGTGTGTGTGTGTGTGTGTGTGTGTGTGTGTGTGTGTGTGTGTGTGTGTGTATGTGTGTGTGTGTGTGTGTGTGTGTGTGTGTGTGTGTGTGTGTGTGTGTGTGTGTGTGTGTGTGTGTGTGTGTGTGTGTGTGTGTGGTGCGTGCGTGCGTGCGTGTGCGTGTGCGTGTGCGTGGTGCGTGTGCGTGTGTGTTTGTGTAACTATGTACCAGTCTATCTACAATGTATCATAGTTACATATATGTATATATATACACACACACATATATACTTAAATATATGTGTGTGTGTAGTTTGATGTTGAATATATATACATACATATATGTAATATCTACACAATCCACTTATCTATCAATATAAATGTGTGTATGTGTGTGTGTGAGTGTGCGCGTGTGCGTGCATGCTTGCATGTGTGTAAGTGCATGTGCTTGTATGCATGTGTATGTAAGGAAGAAATAAACGGTCTGGTGCTGCTGGGCTGACGAGCGTGAACGAGCTCGTAAACAAAACAAGGGAACGAGAGATGGAAATGGTAGGGGTGGGTGGGGAAGGATTCCTCATAACAAACAGTAACAGAATATACGGTTTCTTTCTCCAAACAACATGAGCGAAAAAAAAAAATCAACAACGAATGCATTTCATAAAAAAGAAAGAAAATAGCCCGGTAACTCAACCTTTACACTCCGGCCAAAATGGAGGCGACCATTCCTCACGGGTCACATGATCTTGAAATGTTCCGATGTTCATTTCCTCTCTCTCTTTCTCTCAGACGCCGTAAAGAACACCACGATCACTCGGCAACAGACGTGCATGACTCGCTCACCGCCAAAAAAATTTACGCGGGAATGGCTTGGCATCTCGCCTTCACTCGCACACAGATTTGGCTACGCAGGTTTGTTAATAGGGCGGCCGTGTGGGCGCTGATAGTGCAAACAAACAAACAGACAGGTGAGAGCACACACACACACACACACACACACACACACACCACACACACACACACGCGCGCGCGCGCGCGCGCGCGCACACGCACACACATACAATACATATAGATATATAGGTATATATATACACACAATATATATGTATATATATACATACATATATACATATAAACACACTTTGTGAAGATGTATGATATACGTACGCACACACACACACACACACACACACACACGTACATATTTACACATTTATGTGTCTATTTACATATGGACACATTTATACACATTCACCCACAATATATATATATATATATATATATATATATATATATACATATATATATATATATTCTAGGAAGCCATTGGCATAACCCTATGAGGCTAAGCTGTTCCCAACATGTCTGCTCTGAAAGCGTCACGGATGAAAGATTTGCTCATTGAACCGCCTCTAAGCTTCGTCTTTTGTGTCCTTACCACTGAGGACTTGCGAAACCCACAGGGCTTCTCACATCCTTGCGGCTTATGCTCTTTTCTTTCGGAAAAAATGTCGCATAATCCTGCTCTCAAAGACACTGTGCATCTGCACCTTTTTACTGTGCTATACACAGGCACACACACTTGTGTTTGTGTGAGACACACACACACACACACACACACACACACACACACACACACACACACACACACACACACACACACACACACACACACACACACACACACACACACACAGGCCTTTTGTGTAACATTCCTGAAACCCTAAACACTTTGATACACTCTGATACATGTTTGCCCTTTACGCGTACATTATTGGAACCTGTTGAATCATCTTTTCATTTCAAAGTTTTTGCCTTCAACTTGATATGGTTTGATACACTCCGACCAGCCAATCAGAGCGCGATATTTTTCAGATATATTTCACGTAGTCTCAGATAGGGATTTATATTCAATTTAATTACGAATCACATCGTAAGTTTCTTGATAAAACTTTTGTATTGTAAAGGTGCATAAAATGTTTATATGCCTTTTTAACAGTTTATCAAATACATATTCACTCTATATGGGTAAGAATTGAAGTCAGTCATGACGGTCGCTGGAACGACATGGTAAGAATACCCAACGTGTCCAAGTCATATGATGTGGCATTGACTTAGGTGGGTTAAATGTCTTCAAAATCATTCTGTATATTTATGATATAACCTCACATGCTAAAAATTATTAAAGAAAATGCTGTGTATCTTGATTTGTTCATATACTTCAGTCAATAAATCTAGTGAATGTTCGTGATCATTTGGACATGGAACTCATTTGCTGTGGATACGATAAGATGCAAAACCTTATGCAACTTCCAGCTTTCAAACTTTTGACTGAATCTTAGAAATACATTTAAACTATCCATAGCCTTGCGAAGCCGAGAGTGGTGTTAATAGACAATGTAAGTTGCAGAGTAGTCAGGTAACTTTTTCATTTCATTTGAAGCTTCTATAGTGTTTTGGTTGTAATTAAAAATATGCCAGCATATCAAATACTTTGATGGTTTTCTATTGACTTTTATGTGAAAAAAGTACACACACACACATGCACACATACACATTATATACACATACATATGTATGTATATGCATATGCATATATATATGCACGCGCACACATATAGATAGACTGAATTTGATATTATCCCTATGGAAACTGTCTCTAAAGATTTCAAGAGTTCCTTTAGCAACTCCATTTTCTAAAATCCCTGAACCCAAGGCCCGTCATTAAAATGGACTGAACAGCAACCTCCCGTCCTTTCCCTGGCGTCCTCTTTCGCATTATTCCCTTAAACCCAAGGGGAGAGTGAAGCACGGAAGGTTAAAATAAAGGGCTATTGTTTTTGGCTCTCATTCGTACTAGTATGGTGTATAACAATGTAATAAAAAGAGCTATGTTTGCAGTATAATTTCTTATGCCTTTGTAAATAATTGACACGGCTGGTGACCCTTGTTACTGCAAATTAAAATGATTTCAGTAATCCGGTAATAAGAAAGAAAGAAAACACTCGAAAGAAAGAAAGAAAGAAAGATAATAATGTATCTTGACAGAGAAAAGGCAGAGTAATTCAAAAAATGCATCACATATGCAAAACATTCAGTTGTCTGTTCCATTTTCTGATCAAATACGCAATTATTTACCTTGTAGTAATATCGTCGTTTCCCCTGAAATGTAGTTTTATATATAGTTTCCCCTGAAAATCGCCTAGTCACTAATTTCTGGTTTACTTTTCTTTCTTTCTCATGCAATAAATACTATTGATATGTGTACTTTGTAGAATATATTATGTATTTATGTTTAACTGACAAATGTTTGTTTATTTACATATTTATGTTGTCAAAAATAATTAGAAATCCTCAGTCCATTGTAAATAATTGCTCTAAGGAAATTTGCTAAAATAAAACACTAAAACAGGATTAATATTTAAACCTTAATATCATACAATATTCTCTCTAGTTTTGTCTTCCGCTGACGATAAGCCGTAACGGACTAATCACGGGTGTATAAACAGTTTGGGTACTCTATAATCAACACAGCCTTAATTTCTGCCGACTAAATACGTCGGTAGAAATACTGTTTGGCCAAGAGGCATCATCTTGGTCTTTAAGTGACCTATACCGCCTTAACCGAGATAGACGGTTTAGCCATGTCTCTATAATAACAAACACACTCGTGATAAATAAGACAACAAATTGGTGACCCTGGAGTTGTGTAACGCCTGGTGATCCGTTAACTGTCACCCTTCAGTGATTTTCAACAGTGTTTTGCCACCTGTGTCTCAGGATGCCCGACGAGGAAACCAAAGCCGACGCTGTTATCTCTAGCAACACCAAAGAAGATGATATTATGTCTATCAATACATTCCGATTACCGACCTTCTGCAGTCATGACCCTTCCATGTGGCTTACCATCTTCGAGTGTTGTTTTCAAGTGCACCGCATCAGCAAAAGTTTCATCAAGTTTAGTCATGCAATGTCTCTCCTTCCTCCACATGTTTTGGCTCAAGTTTCAGATGTCATTTCGACAGCTGCGCTATCGGCTGAGCCATATGAAGTGCTGAAGACTACATTACTGGCGAGACTGGAATCTTCCATTACTACCAGACTCGGCAACGAAAAATCTGCTGATTTGCTCCTTGGTGAAAAGTATGGTAGTTATGACAAGATCTTTGAACACGCAAAATTAACAGATGAGTTTATGGCGTTGCTTCCTACTTCTCATTCTTTGCAGAAGTAGCTTCCACATCTCAAATAGAGCAGCTGGCAGAACTTGTTGCAAAACTCACTATCCAGGTTAATGCTCTCCAAAATTAAGTACAACTTCTGTCTCGTCGCATCTCTACCAACAATAGGCCATGCTACAAGTTAAGAAGACATTCCAGAGGAAGAAATGACATACTTCTATCACAGCACATTCAAAGAAGCAGCAAAGAAGTGTCTTCAGCCCTGCAACTTCAATAAACCTTTAAACAGCAACGGCAAGCATTGGAGGTGCATGATGTTCGCCACACCTCTTCCATGCTTCTTCATTTGTCGGACCCACTCTCAGACCCACAGTTCCTATTCGAGGCACCGAGGTTAGCATTCTGCCTGCAACGGCAAGTCACAAATCACTCCCTCCAATCATGAACTTGTATGCAGCCAACAGATAAACAATCCCTGTATGTAAACGGATAATTCTTGCACTTAATCTCATGCTTCAGCGCACATTTCAGTGGTCTTTCTATGTAGCAGCTGTGAATCAATTTCTGGACTACTTATCAGACTTCAATATCCTTGATGACATTAAAAATCTTGACACCTTGACACTACTTCTACGAAGTCTATCAAAGCTCAACTTCTACCTGGAAATAGCTTGCAGGTCTCCACACTCGTTGCCAGCAGTGATGCCATTTGCATCACTTACTCAGCCATACTCTGCAACCCTTCCTATAAAGTATTCCATTACTCATCACATCTAAACAACTGGTTGACCTATACATGCTAAGTCTTATTGATTACCTCCAGAATGGCATTGCTTAGTAAAAGAAGAATTCAAGTCCTTGATATGTCTGAGAATTATCCATGTAAACTCCAGCAACTGGTCATCTGCACTGCATGTTGTTTCTAAGAAGAATGGAGGACTATGACCCTGCAGTGACTACTGAGCTCCCAATGCTCAGACACTGATGGATTTTTACCCAATTCCCAAAATTCAAAAATTTACTTCACAACTTACTGGATGTTCCATCTCCAAAATTGATCTGGATAAAGCATTCCACCAAATACCAGTCCACCCTTCAGACATCCTGAAAACAGCCATTATAACCTCATTTAACTTGTATGAATATGTCTGGATGCCTTTTGGACTGAAGAATGCTCCACAACATTCCAGCATTGCATTGATGAAGTATTATGAAGACTACCATTCGTCTTTGCTTATACTGATGACTACTCATCGCCAGTAAAGATGCTGCCAAACATCAGGACATCTAAGAGTGTATGGAGTTTCGTCTGTTGATTTTCTAATCCACAAAGTTTCTGCAGCAGGTATCACTCCACTTCCTGTCAAGTGTGAGGCCACTCAACAGTTTCCTAAGCCAACTACACAGCTCAAGTGCCAGCTCAGGGAATTCCTAGGAATGATTGACTATTACAACAGATTCATTCTGAAGTGTCCTTTACTTCTCCAACCTATGCATTCGATAATCAGACAAAGCAAGAGAGGTCAGTCAGTTGCTCTTGTTTGGACTTGTGAAGCAGATATTGTTTATGATGCTGCTAAGCAAGCCAAGTGCAGTAACTACACTATGCTTTCACAGTCAAGATGGCCAAACATCCATCACTACTGATGCCTCCAACACTGGCACTGGAGCTGCAACAATATGTGGAAGGTGAATGGAAGCCTTTAGCCTTTTTCTCAAAGAACCCAAACAATACTGAATGGAATTACAGTACGTATAAAAAAGAACTTTTAGCTATTAATAAAACAATCAGTTATTAGAAGGCAAAGTTCCATATTTTCACCGACTACAAGCCACTCTCTACTATCTTCAACATCAAAAAGTCTACCTCAACAACTTCTGTCATATTGACTACATCAAGTAGTTCACTACAGATATCCGGTATATCAAAGGCCAAGATAATATGCCAGCTGTCTCGCAATATCTCTGATGTCGATTCTTCCCTCATCAATTATGCAGCAATTGCCGCAGACCATGCCAATGATGCTGAGCTGCAGAAACTGAAAGATAATCCAACATTTCAACTGAAGAAAATGAAAGGTCCTGGAAGAGACGTAGACCTGTATGCTGATGTTTCTACTGGCACCATTCGTCCATATCTACATCAGAAATATGAACTTGCCATCTTCAAGCAACTCCATGACATATCCTATCCTGGTGGGTGTGAATCACAGCATCTTCTGACCTCAAGATTCCTCTATACTGGTATCAACAAAGATTTAAAAAACTGGACACGTTTTTGCATTGAGTGTCAAACTTCCAAGGTAACTCACCACTTTCTCCTATGCTCTTCAAACCGGTTACCTCTAGATTCGACAATGTTCATGTTGATTTTGTAATTCCCCTGCCCTACTTCAATGGATACAAGTACATCCTCATCTGCATTAACAGATTTACTAGATGGCCGGAGGCAATTCCTCTTGCTGACATTGATGCTGATGCTGTGGCACTGTAAAAGGCTATGATCCTCAGTAGGGTAGAGGGTAGTTATACTTGGATACAGCTTCACTCTTTATTTCTAAGAGTTTACACACAGTATGGAACACATGAGACAATGTCTATATATGGGTATGGTTGTATGCTGGGTCATGAGTCAGGTCAGCCTCCCCGGAGGAGGAGGGCTAGGCCGACCTTACCACGCTGGTCGCTGGCGATGAACTGAAGGGTCAAACGAGATCAGATATAATTGTCATCCTATTTGGGACTTGGATCCACATGGTAAACAGCCACGTGGTCCACTGGTAACAGAAATAGACTTATGTATATGCTATAAGCACGAGCTTTTATGGTGGTTGGGTATCAAGATTTGGAGTACGAACTTTTTCAACATTAAACAGGGGAAGTTTGTTTGAGTTGCAACTGTGGATCAAACTTATGACTGCTTGGAATTCAATGTTATTGCCTTTCAAGTTATCTTCTTCAGGCAAGTGGTCTCGTCGGACGATTTCATCGTCAGCTGAAACCATCACTCATGGCTCATCAACATAAAGACTGGACTACTTCTCTCCCTCTTGTGCTTTAAGACATCAGGAGCTCTCTCAAATCAGACCTTGGCTCCACTTCTGCGGAGCTTGTATATGGGACATCAGTCCGGCTACCTAGTGAATTACTCTGCAGTTCCTCTAGCTCCATTACCAACCCTACCCGTGATTATGCAGCCAAGCTCAGGGATGTGATGTCCAAGCTTTCGACCTGTTAAGCCACGGCAGCCATCTTCAAGCAAGTCTTTTGTAAACCAGGATCTCCATGACTATACCCATGTTGGTCCGAGTAAATTCCATCTGACGTTCACTACAGCGACCATATGAAAGTCCATATGAAGTTCTCATGCACACAAGAAAGACTGTGACCATCAACCGCAAAGGGACTTCTGATGCAATCGCCATCGATCGTGTTAAACCTGTTTACTTGCTAGATGTATCTAATTACTTCGCAAACCATGTCCAGCCTTTGTATGTTCAACCAAAGAAATCTATATCATTCCTCCTTCCTGGTCATTAGGAGGGGGATAACGTAGTAATATCTTAGTTAGCCCTGAAATGTAGTTATATCATAGTTTCCCCTGAAAAAATGCCTAGTCACGCATTCTTTCTCATACAACAGGTACTAATGATATGTGTATTTTCTAAAATATATTGTCTTTGTGTTTAATTGACAAATGTTTATTTGCATAGTTATATTGTTAAAATACTTGTAAGTCCTCAGTCTATTGTAAGTAAGTACTCTCAGGAAATTAAATAAAGTCTTGTCTTCCACCGACGAGAATCCTTAACGGACTAATCACAGCTGTATATACATTTTGACTACTCTGAAATCAGCACGGACTAAATACGGCGGTAGAAATACTGTTTAGTCAAGAGACATCATCAAGGGACCTATACCGCCGTCAACCGAAATAGACGGTTTAGCCACGTCTCTATAATACCAACAAACGCGCTAGTGATAAACAAAACAATATAATGAAACCAGAAGATAATATGTGTTCACTTTGTTAACATAATGATCAAAGTAAATGTTGCGCATGCATCACTAGCATTTCAGCCTTGCAGCTACAAGTTAAATAAAATATACAGAGCTATATGGCACAAAATCGAAATAAAACCGCTTTCGTTACGGTTATGTAGTGGACAAGAGAGGCATTCCTGAAGTAACGTTCTCTCAGGATGTTAAGGGGTCATGACATTTAGCCTTTATTCCAACAGTTAATCCCTCCTTTGTTATATAAAAAGAGACATGCACTTGAAAATGTTTATCGTTGGATTTATGTGTTTTTCGTGTTTGGTATTAACCCAACCACCACGGACTTATTTCTGTTCCCTGTAGTATTTTGTGAATTTTGTTACATACAGATGGCTCCACTTGTGCTCAGCCGACAAGGAGTCTATTAATAGGCCCTAGTGACCGATTCTGATGTCCACATTCCTTGAATTGTCGGGAAAATGTGTTTTTTCTTTTTAATACAACTGCTGTCAATACTGTTATTATTGTTATTGATGTTATGATTATTAAATTGTTATTAAAATCTTGGAAACATTTGAGACAATGAAATAATACAAAAGACCCTTTCCAAAAGTGAAGGAAAAGGATAAACAGGTGAGATAGGTAGGACTAATAACTGACTCCTTGGCGATTAAGCACTCGTAGAGAAATCTGTGTGTAAATGCAATAAATAAACATATTACAGTAGGGATGGCATCCGTGCCAATTGGGTTAAGGTATAAAATCTCAATGAAACCGAGTTCATTGACCTATTTCCAGGTTACGTAATCGAGTTTGCTTCATTAACTGCACTGTTTATATCTAATGATAATGAAGTGCAATCTGAAGCATGAATTTTATTTAGATGCACGATTTCTAGATTTTTTTGCGAACATTAGGTAAAGGGTTAAAATCTTTAGAACGTATCAACAAAACGATACCTTACATGATCAAAAACATCGACATATTTTGTATAAGAGAATTCAGAAAACAGAAAGAAATGAAAATAGAAACTGGCAGCCGTATAGAGATATACACAGATAAAAAGAATGAGTGGGAGAGAGTAAAAAAAAAAAAAAAATCTTTTCTTTACCTTTGCTGAACGTAGGAGGTTATATAATGGCAATTTTATCATTAGTTATTAAGGATTAAGCAAAAAAAATAATCCAATAAATATACAAAACAAACAGAAATTAATAAACAGATGAACACTTTAAAGTTTCTTATAATTCTCATAAGATAGTATTTATATAAAAGGAAGATAGACAAAGACACAATATAATGGGATTGGAGAGAGAGAGAGAGAGAGAGTGGAGAGAGAGGAGAGAGGGAAGGAGAGAGTGGAGAGAGAGGAGAGAGTAGGAGAGAGAGAGAGAGAGAGGAGAGAGAGAGAAGAGAAGGAGGAGAGAGAGAGGGGGAAAGGAAGGAGAGAGGAAGGAGAGAGAGAGAGGAAAGAGAGCGTGAGAGAGAGAGAGAGAGGAGAGAGAGAGAGAGAGAGGAAGAGGAGAGAGAGAGAGAGAGGAAGAGAGAGAGAGAGGAGGAGAGATAGAGAGGGAGGAGAGAGAGAGAGAGGGAGGAGAGATAGAGAGGGAGGAGAGAGAGAGAGAGGGAGGAGAGATAGATAGAGAGAGAGAGAGAGAGAGAGAGAGAGAGAGAGAGAGATAGAGAGAGGGAGAGAGAGAGAGATAGAGAGAGGGAGGAGAGAGAGAGAGAGAGGAGAGAGGGGGGGGGGGGAGGAGAGAGGAGAGAGAGTGAGAGTGGGATGAGAGAGAGAGAGAGGGGGGGAAGAAAAGAGAGAGAGAGAGAGGGAGGAGAGAGAGAGAGAGAGAGAGGGAGGAGAGAGAGAGAGAGAGAGAGAGGGAGGAGAGAGAGAGAGAGAGAGAGAGAGGAGGAGAGAGAGAGAGAGAGAGAGAGAAGAGAGAGAGAGAGAGAGAGGGGGGGGGGGGAGGAGAGAGAGAGAGAGAGAGAGAGAGAGAGAGAGAGAGAGAGAGAGAGAGAGAGAGAGAGAGAGAGAGAGAGAGAGAGAGAGATACAAACAAACAGAAATTAATAAACAGATGAACACTTTAAAATTTCTTATAATTCTTATAAGATAGTATTTATATAAAAGGAGATAGACAAAGACACAATATAATGGGATATGGAGAGGGAGAGGGAGAGAGAGAGAGAGAGAGAGAGAGAGAGAGAGAGAGAGAGAGAGAGAGAGAGAGAGAGAGAGAGAGAGAGAGAGAGAGAGTAAGAGTAAGAATAGGAGAAGACAGAGAGAGAGAATATTTTTTTCCTTTCACTTTGCAGAACGGAAAAGGTTATGTAGTTGAAAAGTTTTTATTCATTGTCAAAAACAACAACAATAGTAAAGAAATGGTTTAGGATAAAAATATATTACTACTAATGTTGATTTTTAGTCGATATGAGGTCAGATTAGAACAAATTTCGAAGTAAAATAGTTCACATTTGATTGATGACGGTGTTTTATGAATACATTTTTGGGAGAGATAAGGGTTAAGAGCATATTTGTAGTAAACAAAAGTGAAGGATTAGAAGAGAAGTTATGGATAGATTACGATGAAAATTTATATATGAGTGGGTGATTAAATTAAGACTTGATGTTGGTGGTAGATTATGAGAAGAGTAAATCAATAGCAGAGTATATCTGAAATAGATTAAGAGTGTATTTAGAGCAGATCTAGTTGTAGATATGGGTAGTTTATGAGTAGATTTTTCTGGTATATCAAATATGATAAAGGAAGAACAGTCTCTATTTAGAATATATAAAAAAAATGTATGAAGGGGCAGATCAACAAAGATATTGTCAATGGTAGAATGATTAAGTCTCTTTTGTATAGATATGTGGGTAGATTAAACCTAAAGTGTGTAAGACTCTCCATGTTTTATTAGCTCTGCCTGTATGTCTGAATTCACAGCAAATGAACACAGAAGGCAAGAAGAGTGCCATGCCATATAGAGACAAGCAGATATCTCTGATGTATAATATTACTACACCTTACGTTGCATCTGTCCTGTAATAACTTAAATTAATTGTGGTTCTGTGAAAAGAGTGTTTCTTATTTGGAAGTAGTGAATGTACTAATTTGATTTTCATATAACAGGGGGTTAGTTGGCAGATGTCGGGCCCGGCAGATTTAAGGCATATGCCCACTTGGAAATCCTGGACATATTTCTACCATCGATGAGGACCATGGTGTTCCCTGAGTCAGAGCCATTTTACCTCATCCAGGATTTCAGCCACATCCACAATCGTCATGTTGTCCAAGCAATTACAGCATGTGAGTGGTTGCGTTCTGCAGACGGATACCAGTTAACGTCAGTGGCATCCCTACTCCCACATTGCAGCATTCGTCAGTG
>NC_051388.1:45284949-45300451 GCF_015228065.2 Penaeus monodon | reverse complement strand
TATATATATATATTATATATATATATATAATTATATATATATATATATATGTATGTATGTATGTATGTATATATATATATATATATATATATATTATATATATAATAACATACATATATATATATATATATATATATATGTATCTATACATATATATACAGAGTATATCTATATATGTATGTATATATTTATGTGTATATATGTATGCATGTATATATGTATGTATATATGGATGTATATATGTATATATGGATGTATGTATATGTATGTATGGAACTGTGGATGTTGGAGGATACAAAATATCAAATCTGAGGTACGCCGATGATATAGTTTTGATTGCCAGCAGTATCACTGAACTACAACAACTACTAGATAAAGTTAGAGAAGCAAGCGAAAAGGCTGGCTTGTTTCTTAATGCCAAGAAAATTAAGATCATGAAGATTCAAAGATAACCGGCAATGAACAACGATGAACATGTTACAATCAATGGAATGATTGTGGAAAATGTGAAAGAGTTCACTTATATTGGAGCTGTTTTAATACATATGATGATTCACCGGAGATAAAAAGAAGAATTACCATTGCCAAAAACACCACAATTGCTCTCAATAACATCTGGAAAGACCGAAGCATTACCTTACGGACAAAGCTGAGGTTATTGAACTCATTAGTTTTCCCAATTGCATCATATGGTTCTGAGTGTTGGGTGCTGAAGTAGATAGACAAGAAAAAGATCAATAGTTTTGAAATGTGGTGTTACAGACGAGTACTGCGTATTAGCTGGACAGAGAAGAAGACGAATGATGAAGTGCTGAGAAAAATAAATTGTAAAGACCGGCTGTTGGACATCTTGAACAGGTGGAAATTAAAGTTTATTGGTTATGTGATGACAAGTAAAAGTATTGAGAAAGACTTGCTGACAGGGATGGTGATAGGAAACAGAGGAAGAGGCAAACCGAAGACAAGACTGAGCGACAATATCAAAGATATTTGCGGGCTGTCGATGGTACAAGTGGAAAAAAAGCGTAAGATCGAGTTTAGTGGCGAAGGATGGTGGAGAGGTCCACGGCTGCTCAAACATGAGTATACCGTTATTGATGATATGTATGTATGCATATATGTATGTATGTAAATATGTATGTGTGTGTATTTGTATGTGTGTATATATGTATGTGTATATATGTATGTGTGTATATACTCTATATATGTATATACTGTATGTATGTATATACTGTATGTATGTACGTATATATGTATGTATGTACGTATATATGTATGTATGTACGTATATATGTATGTATGTACGTATATATGTATGTACGTACGTATATATGTATGTATGTATATATATATATATATATATTTATGTATATATATGATATATATATATATATATATATATATATATATATATATATATATATATATATATATATATATATGTATGTATGTATGTATGTATGTATGTATGAATATAATGTCAACTTTGCTCTCCTACTCTCTTCCAAATTATATGCCATTTTCGTAACACAGCTTTTACGGTAATTTATTGTTGTTATTAAATTCTTCCATTTAACTGTCTAGTTTCTTTCTCTTTTCAACAATTCAATTATCTACGGAACAGAACAGTAAAATTCTGTCCACGACTTGCCCTTAGGATGATAAAAGAAAAAAAAGAGTTTGTATATCTTAATCGGAGGTATGCTTCACACCTTGACATTGTTACCGTATAGGAACAAAAGAACTAAATGAAAATAATGATATTGTGTACTTTTTCTCCTTTTTTATTTTTAATATAATTTTCCCAGACATTTTTATTAACTTATACTTAACGGCTTTGCTGATTCTCTTCATTTGTTATCTTTTACAGTCAATTTAAGATAATCTTTACTTTGATTTTTTTTTTTTTTTCAATTATGATTTCAGCAAATCTTGGGTATTGCTGTTATTACTTATTGCTACTGTATGGTATCGGTTTACATTTTATTTTTCCTGATTTTACTCCTATATTGCTTTTACTTCTGCTTCTGGTCTTTCAGCTTCAGTTACGTTTTAGAATTGGTTTATTTATTGCCTACCTGTCACTGTGCGAAATCATTGCCTTTGCTTCCGTTTTACTGAATTTTATATAATTTGCTTCCCATTTTTACTGTTTGTTTTAATTTTCTCCTGATCTGATATATTTTCCCTTTTTGATTGTACATAGACTTACCTGACAGTTATTGCATTTCATTCTTTTATTACTATTGCACTGTTCCTTTTTTCTCTATTTCTGTCATCGTCAATGCCTTACCTGATTCCTTCATTTTTTTTTTACGTTCTTTTGCAAATAATTTTACAATTTCATTCAGATTCATGTGTTTGTATGTGTTATGTGATTTCTTACAGCTTTTTTTTATTATCTCATTTACATTTTTTCTTATCGCTTTATCAATTCTACTGTTTAAAAACTATTCTACTACTAGTAGCTACTTATATTACTTCTACTAGTACGACTGCTATTATTGTTATCTTGTCTTCTACAACTGCTTTTTTATGTTTGAGAAAACATATCTATTCCTTTTTGTTTTATTTTAAGTTAGCAGCACAGTAGGCCATTATCTATTTTAAATGACAATAAAGATAGATTATACCTTTACACTTACCAGTAATTTATGAGTTTATTAGGAAATAAGTTCCCAAAATTGTATTTCTAAATTAGCCATCAAAATACTTGAAAATGGAATTACCTTTTCCGTTACAGAACAGCCAGACACTTCGAAGAGAGGGCAAAATGTTGGATTTGACCCTCTCTGCATTCGTGGCAAGAATTATTGCAATACTTTTCAAGCCCAAAAAATTTGAAGACTTTGCCGTGAAACCACTGATTGGACGTCAAACTAGAAAATCTCTATACCATATCTATTCACGCAAATTCTAGCAGACCTACGATTCTTTGCAAACGGAATCCCACAATCAATGTAATTAACAACTTACATTGTAAGTGGTGAACTGTACATTGAATATCTGCCAGCAGATATTACAAATGGTAAAACAAGGATTTCATCAAATTCGGGATTTCAAATATACTATGAGCCATTGGCCATGTCCCCCATTACCACACCCATAGTTAATGAATCTCTCTATGTAAATAGGAAAAATTGTACGAATATTGAAGATATGTGACAGTCAAAACCTCATTTTGAAGTCTGTTACAAGCTCCTTGGAAGTACCCATGACCCTTTCGTCTGAGGAAGTCATTGTAGGGTTTTTAAATTTTCCTGAACCTACAAATCACTCTGGAAGTGCTCAAGATTCGTTCATCAAAAATAATTACCCCCGCAGCAGAGTTACAGAGTTTGAAACAACAGGGGGCAGCGTTTCCCATTTGGAACCTTTTTACCACCCCTTTTTACACAGTTCCCAATACTAGGAAAGTCATCCAACAAACAAAGTTTGTTTACTATAAAAATCCAATCATCATCAGTACCTCCTTCAAAGGAATTCAGTCTCTTTCTGTAAGCCTCTTGTTAAAGCTTCGAAATCCCCCAAGACACGATGTTATCATGATCTGTATGGTAAACCCTGAACTGTGTCTTCGCGAGGTTCTATTGGCTACTCGCTCAGTGGTCGTGATGATAAGAGCATTGAATTGGAACCAACTGAAAAACATGGTAACTTGCAATGCTGATTGATCGCCAATGCTACTGTGTATGGTTGACCTTAGAAGGCTTGTATGTGTCCGCAACGCAATGATAGGAGGAATATTCTGTAACTGTCCATAAAGGATAAGCCCCTCACTGATGTAAAGCCATTGGGCAGGGAAAATAGAAAAAAGAAAGAAGATACAGAGAGAACAAATCCACGGGAATGTGCCTTAATCTTTTGGTATTGTCTATAAGAAATGGATATTGTATAGAATTGTGGATGATATGGATATAGACTATATAAAGAAAAAAGAAAGTAAGTAAAAATCATATCTATACTATTGACATATATTTGATGTGTTATTAGCTAATAATATTATATATATAAATTGATGAGCCTATATATTGATATAGAATATAATATAATAGAATATAATATATATATATATTATTGTATTGTATAATATATATAGTTATATATATAATATAATATATATATATATATATATATATATATAATATGTATATATATAGTATATATATATATTATATATATATATATATATATATATATATATATATATATTTTTATATATATATATATATAGATATATATATTTATATATCATATATATATATATATATATATATATATATATATATATATAGATATATATATATATATATATATATATATTAATATATATATATATATATATATATATATATATATAATATATAATTATATATATATATAGTATATATATATATATATAATATATATATATATATATGTATTATATATAATATAATGATATATATATATATATATATATATATATATATGTATACATATATATATATATATATATATATAATTATATATATATATATATATAAATATATATATATATATAGACAAATAAATAGATATATGTATATATGTATGTATGTATTTATGTATGTATTTTTTTTTCTTTATCCCAAGGCGATCATCCGATGGAGGGGCTCATCCAGCATTTATAAAAATATTCCATTCAGCTTAAACACACACACAAAAAAGACTGTCAAAGGCAACGATTCCCGTGGATTTGTTCTCTCTTTCTTTCTTTCTTTTTGTCTATTTTTCCCCATGCACACAATGCTCTTATTCATCAGTGAGTATCCTTTTTATGGTACAGTTACCAGAATAGTAGTGCCTGCCCTGGATTCACTGATGCTGCTTCCAGGTTTTCCATACGGGAAGCCTTGGCCTAAGGTAACCCATACAGTAGCTATGTGGGCGATTTACAAAGCTATTAGGACAAGTTACCGAGATGATTTCTCATCAGTTTTGCGTTGCAGGAAAATTCAAAGCGTCATTAATCTAGGTCACGACCAATGAGCACACTAGACAACAAAATATGCGACCAATCAGCATGCAAGAACACAGTTGCAGGGAGGAAAATTTACCAAAATTATCAATGTATACATGACTACCACGTGGCGGTGTCTCTGGAACCGCAGAGGACTCTTTATCCGAAGATATATAAACAGCAGAAGGCTTACAGAAAGGAGACTGAATTCCTTTCGAAAGGAGGTACTGATGATGATTGGATTTTTTATAGTAAACAAACTTTGTTTTGTTGGATGACTTTCCTAGTATTGGTAACTGTGTAAAAGGAGTGAGTAAAAATGGTTCCAAATGGAAATCGCTGCCACCTGTTGAGTGCAAACTCTGTAACTCTGCTGCGGAGGTAATTATTTCAGATGAACGAATCTTGAGCACTTCCAGAGTGATTTGTAGGTTCAGGACAATTAAAACATACAATGACTTCCTCAGACGAAAGGGTCATGGGTACTTCCAAGGAGCTTGTAACAGACTTCAAAATGAGGTTTTGACTGTCACATATCTTCAATATTCGTACAATTTTTCCTATTTACATAGAGAGATTCATTAACTATGGGTGTGGTAATGGGGGACATGGCCAATGGCTCATAGTATATTTGAGAAGTCCCGAATTTGATGAAATCCTTGTTTTACATTTGTAATATCTGCTGGCAGATATTACAAATGTACAGTTCACCACTTACAATGTAAGTTGTTAATTACATTGATTGTGGGATTCCGTTTGCAAAGAATCGTAGGTCTGCTAGAATTTGCGTGAATAGATATGGTATAGAGATTTTCTAGTTTGACGTCCAATCAGTGGTTTCACGGCAAAGTCTTCAAATTTCTTGGCTTGAAAAGTATTGCAATAAATTCTTGCCACGAATGCAGAGAGGGTCAAATCACAACATATGCCCTCTCTTCGAAGTGTCTGGCTGTTCTGTAACGGCAAAGGTAATTCCATTTTCAAGTATTTTGATGGCTAATTTAGAAATACAATTTTGGGAACTTATTTCTAATGAACTCATAAATTACTGGTAAGTAGTAAAGGTATAATCTATCTTTATTGTCAGTAGAAATAGATAATGGCCTACTGTGCATGCTAACTTAAAATAAAACAAAAAAGGGAATAGATATGTTTTCTCGAACATAAAAAAAGCAGTTGTAGAAGACAAGATAACAATAATAGCAGTCGTACTAGTAGAAGTAATATAAGTAGCTACTAGTAGTAGAATAGTTATGAGAACAGTAGAATTGATAAAGCGATAAGAGAAAATGTAAATGAGATAATAAAAAGAAGCTGTAAGAAATCACATAACACATACAAAACACATGAATCTGAATGAAAATTGTAAACTTATTTGCAAAAGAACGTAAAATAAAAATGAAGGAATCAGGTAAGGCATTGACGATGACAGAAATAGAGAAAAAAGGAACAGTGACAATAGTAATAAAAGAATGAAATGCAATAAACTGTCAGGTAAGTCATATGTACAATCAGAAAAGGGAAAATATATCAGATCAGGGAGAAAATTAAAACAAACAGTAAGAATGGAAGCAAATTATATAAAATTCAGTAAAAACGGAAGCAAAGGCAATGATTTCGCACAGTGACAGGTAGGCAATAAATAAAACAATTCTAAAACGTAACTGAAGCTGAAAGACCAGAAGCAGAAGTAAAAGCAATATAGGAGTAAAATCAGAGGGAAAAAACAGTAAAACCGATACCATACAGTAGCATAATAAGTAATAACAGCAATACCAGATTTGTGAAGTCATAATGAAAAAAAAAAATCAAAGAAAGATTATCTTACTGACTGTAAATGATAAAATGAGAGAAACAGCAAAGCCGTTATATAAGTTAAAAAAAATGTCTGGAATATAATTAAAAATAAAGAGGAGAAAAGTACACAAATATCATATTTCATTTAGTTCTTTGTCCTAACGGGAACAATGCAAGGTGTGAGCATACTCCGATTAAGTATACAAACTCTTTTTTTTTTTTCATCCTAAGGCAAGTCGTGGACAGAAATTTACGTTCGTCCGTAGATAATGATGTTTAAAAGAGAAAGAAATAGACAGTAAATGAAGAATTAAAACAACATAATTTCCGTAAAAGCGTGTTACGAAATGCATATAATTTGGAAGGAGTAGGAGAGCAAAGTGACATTATATCATACAACATACATAATATATATATATATAATATATATATATTTTTTTTTTTTTTTTTTTCAATTATGACTTCACCAAATCTTGGGTATTGCGGGTTATACTTATTATGCTACGGGTATGGTTTTTTATCGGTTTTTTTTACAGTTTTTTTTTCCTCTGATTTTACTCCAAATTGTTTTTGTTTGGTTTTTTCAGTTTTTTTTAAATTTTTTTTTTCCCTACCTTCACTGTCAAACATTCCTTTCTTTTTTACTAAATTTTTATATTGCTTATTTTATTTTGTTTTAAACCCCCCTTTGTTTTTTTTTCGAGAATATACTTCCCTTTTTGCTTTTTTTTTATTACTAGTAGCCTTTTTTTCTACTGCATGTAATTTACCTTTCTTCTTTTTATTTTAGTTTTTTTGAAATAATTTCAATTTTTTAATTCATTTTTTGATGGATTATTTCTTACAGCCCAACTCAACATTTTTCTTTCCCCTTTTATCATTCCCTTGCCAAAATTTATTTGCCATATTTTCAAGCAGATTTGTTTTTTGCCAAACTTTTTTTTATTTTCCAGAAAATTCTTTTTCCTTTTTTTTATTTTAATTCAGAAAACCAGGGGCCATTCTTTTAAAAGAAATAAATGATTAATTTACACTTACATTTAAGTTTTGAATTTTAAATTGATTTCTAAAAGATAAAAACTAAAAAAAAAGGAAATTACCTTTGCCCTTCAAAAAACTTTTAAAGGAAGGCAATTTTTATTACCCCCCTTTGGGAAGAATTTTTGAAATAAAGAAGAAATTTAAAGGGATTTGCGTAAAACTATTGAGCCCTGAAAACTCTATCCCCAAACTTTCAGAAATTTGGGAAATTTCCGGAACCCCCACAATAAATGAATCCCTTCAAAGGGAACTTTTCATTTGAAAATCTGCGCAGAATTAAAAGCGGTTCTCAAATTGGGATTCCCAAAATTTTGAACCATTTTTACCCACCCTTTTAAAATTCCTTTTAAATGGGAAAAAAGTCTTTTAAAAAACAAAATTTTTTAACTTAAATCCAATACCCATGCCCTTTTTCTTGGGGAAAATTTTAGTTTTTTTCCCCCCCTGAACCTTTCCCCCTCGGGGTTAAAATTCTTTCAAAATAAAAATCCCGCGGTTCGGGGCACCCAGGGGGAGCGTTTTCCATTGAAATTTTTAAAATTTTTCCCCCGGGGCAAAAAACGTTTTTTTCAAAAAAAAAATCCAATTTCGTATTTTGGGGTTCATTTTTTCGTGTTCTGTGTTAAATTACTTGAAAAAGGTCCTCCGGGGAAAAGAGGCCCCCCCCACTGGAAGCCCTTAAAGTTTTGTAAACCTCCCCAATTGGGCTGTTTTGGTTTCCTAGGCGGGGGCCTTTTTGGGAAAAAATGACGCGTTTTTCCTGAACCAAAAACAGGAAATATTCGGTAATTTGCCTAAAGTTTGTAAATGCCCCATGTGTATGGGATTGGGCCAAGGGAGGAAAGAAGAAGACAAATCCAGGGAAGGTTACTTTTGGTTGTAAAAAAAGGAAATTATTAAATAAAGCTGTGGCGGGGGGAAAAATGCAAAAGAAAAAAAAAAAAACAAAAACAACTTCCTTTACTTTTTTTTGGTTGTGTTTTTAAGGGAAAGGAATATTTTTATAAATTATAAGAGGATATTTGGGGGAAAAAAGAAAAAAAATTAAATAAAAATAAAAATAATATATAATATATTATTTTTTTTTATAATAAAAATATTTATAAAATATATATATATTATTAAAAATATATTTAAATATATATATAGATAAATATATTATATATATATATATAATTTTATATAGTTTTGTAACATATATATATATATAAATATAATAAAAATTATATATAATTAAAATTATTTATAAATAATAATATATATAATTATATAATATATATTATATATATAATATAAATATAATATAAATAATATATTTATATATATAATATAAAGATAGAATATATATATATATATATATATAATATATATATATTATATATATATATATATATATAAATAATATATATATATATATTATATATAATAAAATTTAATATATTTTAAAAATAGTAACATATATATATATATATATAATATATATATATAATGTTATATAATATATTTATATATATATATATATATATATTATTATAAAATATTTTAAAATTTTAAAAATAAAATTATTATAGACAAAAAATAGAATATGTTATATGTATGTATGTATTTATGTTGTTTTTTTTTTTTCTTTACCCCAAGGCGATCATCCGATGGGGGGGCTCATCCAGCTTTTATAAAAAATTTTTCCATTAGCTTAAAACACACACAAAAAAGATGTAAAAGGGAACGTTTCCCGTGGATTTGTTCTCTCTTTCTTTTTTTCTTTTTGTCTTTTTTTCCCCATGCACACAATGTCTTATTCATCAGTGAGTATCCTTTTAGGTACAGTTACCAAATAGAAAGGGCCTGCCCTGGTTTACTGATCTGTTTCCCGGGTTTTCCATAGGGAAAAGCCTTTGGCCAAAGGGGTAACCCATACAGTAGCTATGTGGGCGATTTACAAAGCATTGGGACAAGTTTCCGAGAGTTTTCTCATCATTTTGCGTTGCGGGAAAATTTCAAAGCGTCATTAATCTAGGTCACGCCCAAATGAGCACACAGCAACAAAATATGGGCCCAAATCACATGCAAGAACACAGTTGCAGGGAGGAAAATTTACCAAAAAAATTATCAATGTAACTGACTACCACGGGCGGTGTCCTGGAACCGCGAGGCCTTTTTACCCGAAGTATATAAACACAAAGGTTACAAAAAGGAGACTGAATTCCTTTGAAAGGAGGTACTGATGATTTGGATTTTTTTTATAGAAAACAAACTTTGTTTGTTGGGATACTTTCCTAGTTTTGGTAACTGTGTAAAAGGAGTGGTAAAAATGGTTCCAAAGGGAAAACGCTGCCACCTTTTATGCAAACTCTGAAACCCTTGCGCGGGGGTAATTTTTTCGATGAAGAACTTGAGAAATTCCAAGTGATTTGTGGGTTCGGGAAAATTTAAAAACATACAATGACTTCCTCAGACGAAAGGGTCATGGGTATTCCAAAGGAGTTTGTAACAATTAAAAATGAGGGTTTTGCTGTCCATATCTTCAATATTCGTACAATTTTTCCTATTTAAAGAAAATTCATTAACTAGGGTTGGTAATGGGGGACATGGCCAATGGCTCATAGTATATTTGAGAAGTCCCGAATTTGATAAAATCCTTTTTTACATTTGAAATACTCCCGGCAGATATTCAAATGTCAGTTCACCACTTACAATGTAAGTTTTTAATTAATTGATTGTGGGATTCCGTTTGCAAAGAATCGTGGGTCGCAGAATTTGCGTGAATAGATATGGTATAGAGTTTTTCTATTTTGACGCCCAATCAGGGTTTCACGGCAAAGTTTAAATTTTTTGGGCTGAAAAGTATTGCAATAATTTTGCACAAATGCAGAAGGGTCAAATCACAACTATCCCCTCTCTTCGAAGTTTTGGCTTTTCTTTAACGGCAAAGGAAATTTCCATTTTCAAGTATTTTGAGGGGCTAATTTAGAATACAATTTTGGGAACTTATTCTAATGAACTCATAAATTACTGGTAAGTAGTAAAGATAATCTATTTTATTGTCAGTAGAAATAGATAATGGCCTAGTGCATGCTACTTAAAATAAAACAAAAGATAGAATGTTCTCGAACATAAAAAAGCAGTTAGAAGACAAGATAACAATAATAGCAGTCGTACTAGTAAAGTAATATAAGTAGCTACTAGTATAGAATAGTTATGAAACAGAGAATGATAAAGCGATAAGAGAAATGTAAATGAGATAATAAAAAAAAGCTGTAAGAATCACATAACACATACAAAACAAAAATCTGAAGAAATTGTAAATTATTTGCAAAGAACGTAAAAAAAAAGAGGAATCAGGTAAGGCATGACGATGACAGAAATAGAGAAAAAAGGAACAGTGACAATAGTAATAAAAGAATGAAATGCAATAAACTGTCAGGTAAGTCATATGTACAATCAGAAAAGGGAAAATATATCAGATCAGGGAGAAAATTAAAACAAACAGTAAGAATGGAAGCAAATTATATAAAATTCAGTAAAAACGGAAGCAAAGGCAATGATTTCGCACAGTGACAGGTAGGCAATAAATAAAACAATTCTAAAACGTAACTGAAGCTGAAAGACCAGAAGCAGAAGTAAAAGCAATATAGGAGTAAAATCAGAGGAATAAAATACATGTAAAACCGATACCATACAGTAGCATAATAAGTAATAACAGCAATACCCAAGATTTGCTGAAGTCTAATTAAAAAAAAAAAAAAATCAAAGTAAAGATTATCTTAACTTGACTGTAAATGATAACAAGTGAAGAGAATCAGCAAAGCCGTTAAGTATAAGTTAATAAAACAAATGTCTGGAATATTATAATTAAAAATAAAGAAGGAGAAAAAGTACACAATATCATTATTTTCATTTAGTTCTTTTGTTCCTATACGGTAACAATGCCAAGGTGTGAAGCATACCTCCGATTAAAATATACAAACTCTTTTTTTTCTTTTATCATCCTAAGGGCAAGTCGTGGACGAATTTTACTGTTCTGTTCAGTAGATAATTTGTTGAAAAGAGAAAGAAACTAGACAGTTAAATGGAAGAATTTAATAACAACAATAAAATTACCGTAAAAGCTGTGTTACGAAATGGCATATAATTTGGAAGAGAGTAGGAGAGCAAAGTTGACATTATATTCATACATACATACATACATACATACATACATATATATATATATATTATAAAATATATATATATATATATATATATATATGTATACATATATATACATATATATACACATACTTACATTTATATACATACATATACGTACATACATACATATATACGTACATACATACATATATACGTACATACATACATATATACGTACATACATACATATATACGTACATACATACATATATACGTACATACATACAGTATATACATACATACAGTATATACATATATAGAGTATATACACACATACATATACACACATACAAAATACACATACATAATATAAAACATACATAAATATATGCATACATACATATCATCAATAACGGTATACTCATGTTTGAGCAGCCGTGGACCTCTCCACCATCCTTCGCCACTAAACTCGATCTTACGCTTTTTTTCCACTTGTACCATCGACAGCCCGCAAATATCTTTGATATTGTCGCTCAGTCTTGTCTTCGGTTTGCCTCTTCCTCTGTTTCCTCATTTTCCCTTGGGAAGTTTTCTCAATTTTATTGTACAATCCAATAAACTTTTTTTCCCCGTAAAGTCCAAGGGTTTTAAAACCAGCCCAAATATTGTTTTCTTTTTTTCCAAATACCATATTGTAACACCACTTTAAAAATTTATCTTTTTCTGTCAAAATTTTCTGCAAAAAACCAGAACCTTTTCCCTTAAAACTTATTAAAAATGTTTGTGTAAGGTAGTTTGGTTTCCAATTTATAACTTTTGGGGTTTTTAAAAGGAATTTTTTTTTATCTCCAAATAATTTTTAAAAAAACATCCAATATAATTTAAAATCCACATTTCCACAATTTTCCTTTGTTTTAACATTTCACTTTTATCCTTTTTTGAATCTCTGTTTTTTTTGGGGGATAAGAAACAAATTTTTTTTTTAATTTATTAGTATTGTTTTTTTAATATTAATAAAATATATATTATAATTTATATTTTTCCCCAACATACATTCCATAATAATATAATAATATATATAAAATATAACCCATATTTTATAATTATACATCAAAATTTTAAAAAAATACATTAATATATAATATATATATATATATAAATATATTTTATATTATATTTATTATAGTATGAAATATATATTTTAAATATAATATATATATATATATAATATTATATAGGGTTTATTTTTATATGTATGTATAAATATATATAATATATATGATAAAAAAACATATTTTAAAATATATATATATAAATATATATATATATATTTTAAAATATTTTTAATATTATATATATATAAAAATATACATACATATTATTATATATTACATATAATATATATATATTTTTATATTTTATATTATTAAAAAAATAATAAAATATATATATAAATATATATATATTATATATTATTTATTTTAAAATTTTTAATTATATATTATATATATATTAAAATATATATATATGTAATTATTATGTTTATATATATATATTAAATTATTTTAATATATATATTTTATAGGTATATATATTATAAATATATATATATTATATAAATAATATATATATATTATATATATATATAATATATAAAATAATAATATATATATTTGAATATCAATTTTTAAAACAGCTCCAATTAAAAGGGAAAATTTTTCACTTTTCCCCACAATCTTTCCATGATTGTAACATGTTCTCGTTGTCTTTGCGGTTTCTTTGAATTTTCATGATTTTAATTTTTCGGGCATTAAGAAACAAGCCACCTTTTTCGTTTGTTTTCCAAAACTTTATCTAGTAGTTGTTGTAGTTCAGTGATACTGCTGGCAATAAAAAACTATATCAGGCGTACCTCAGATTTGATATTTTGTATCCTCCAACATCCACATTCCCCAACAAAAATCTACATACACCCATATAACATATATACATCCAATATACATAATACAAAAATTTAAAAATACAAACAACATTCATAATACATACATAATACATGCAACATATATACACATAAATTAATACATACTATATAGATATACTCTGTAATAATGTATAGTACTAATATAATTAATATATAATATTAATAATATATTATATATATATATATAATATATGTATGTATATATAATATAAAATTATTTATATACATTATATAATTTTAATAATATAATTATATTTTATATATTATATATTATATATATAATTATATAACACATACATAAAACATACATACTTTAATAATATATATAATATTTTTAATATAATATATATATAAAATTATATTATATATAGATATATAATATATATATATTAATATATATATCAAGTATTAATCATTCATCAATAACGGTATGCTCATGTTTGAGCAGCCGTGGACCTCTCCACCATCTTCGCCACTAAACTCGATCTTACGCTTTTTTCTTTCGACTTGTACCATCGACAGCCCGCAAAATCTTTGATATGTCGCTCAGTCTTGTCTTTGGTTTGCCTATCCTTGTTCCTATCACCATCCTGTCAGCAAGTTTTGCTCAATACTTTTACTTCTCATTACATGACCAATAAACTATTATTTCCTCTTTATTCAAGAGGTCCAACAGTCGTTTTTACAATTTATTTTTCTAGCACTTCATCAATTAGTTTCTTCTCTGTCCAGCTAATTACGCAGTATTGTCGTAACAAACCACATTTCAAAATAGTGATCTTTCTGTATAATCTACTTCAACACCCAACACTCAGAACAATATGATGCAATTGGGAAAAACTAATGAGTTTCAATAAACCTTCAGCTTTGTCCGTAAGGAATGCTCGATCTTTCCAGATGTTATTGAGAGCAATTGTGCGCTTTGGCAATGGTAATTTTCTTTTTATCTCCGGTGAAATCATCATAATTATAGTTAAAACAGATCCAAGATAAGTGACTCTTTCACATTTTCCACAATCATTCCATTGATTGTAAATGTCATCAATTGTTCATTGCCAGTTATCTTTGAGCTTCATGATCTAGTTTGTCTTGGCATTAATAAACAAGCCAGCCTTTTCGCTTGCTCTCTAACTTCTATTTAGTAGTGTTGTGTTCAGTGATACTGCTGGCAATCAAACTCTATCATCGGCGTAACCTCAGATTTGATATTCTGTATCCTCCAACTCCACGTTCTTCAAAATGCTATAGAGATATATATATATATATATATATATATATATATATATATGTATATATATATATGTATATATATATCATAATCATCAGCCTGAATCAGTCCACTGCCGGACATAGGCCTATCCCAATCTTTTCCAGTTTTGTCTGTTGCACTTTTTGTTTCCAGTCTTGGCCCCAAATTTCGTTATTTCGTCACGCCATCGTGCCATTGGTCTAGTCCTTGGCCTGTTTATGTTGTCTAGAGCCTAGTCTGTTACTTTTTTTGTCCATCTGTTGTCCTGTCTCCGACATATATAACCTGTCCATTACCATTTTTTCTTTGCTGATGCTCCAAG
>NC_051388.1:45267940-45284849 GCF_015228065.2 Penaeus monodon | reverse complement strand
TTTTTTTTTTTTTTTTTTGGGTGTTTGTGTTGTGTGTGTTTGGGGTTTTTATTGTGTGTGTGTGTGTGTGTGTTTTGTGGTTGGGTGTGTTTGTGTGTGTGTTTGGGGTTGTGTGTGGGTGTTGGTGTGTGGGTTGTGCTGTGTGTGTGTGGTTTGGTGGTTTTGTGGGGGTTGTGTGTGTGGTGTTGTTTGGTTTTTTGTGTGTGTGCGTGGGGTGGTTTTTGTGTGTTTTTTTTGTTTTTTGGTGTTTTTGTTTGTGGGTTTTTTTTGGGGGTGTGGTGCATTTATGTGGGGTGTTGGATCATTTGCGCAACAATTATAACCAAATAATGTGTTCCGGGTGGCGAACACAACCCAAGACCCCTTTCCCCAAAAATTACATTTTTTTTTCCCGCTCCCCCCCCCTCCCCCCCTTCCCCCCAAAAATAATATTTTGGGGGGTTTTTTTTGGGGGGTGTTGGTGTTGGTGTGGGGATAAAAATAATTAATATAATTATATACGGGGGAAAAAAATTTTAGGGAAAGGGGGGGAGGAAGGGAAGGGGGGGGAGATTTGGAAGGGTATTTTTTGTTTAAAAATAATTATGTTTTGGGGGGGGGGGGGGGGGTGGTGTTTTTTTTTTTATGTTAATATATATATAAATATATTATATATTATATTATATATAAAATTTTAATATTAAAACAAAGAAAAAAAAAAGAAAAAAAAAAATATATTTATATATATATTATATATTATATATATATATATATATATATTTTTTTTTTAAAAAAAAACAACCACCCAAAATATATATATATATATATATATAATATATATATATAATATATAATATATATATTAATTATTATATAAAAATAACAAATAAACTTATATAATTATTATTATATTTTTAAAATTTATAATAAAATATTATATATTAAAATATTAAAATTTTTATACCTTTTAATATATATATAAAATATTATATATATTTTAATATATAATATATTATATATAAAATATATATATATTATATACAAAGGGTATGTTTTAATTAAATATTATGTATTTATTTATATTCTATATAAAAAGGTATATTTTGTTTTGGGGGGTTTTCCTAATGTGTATGTATGTATATCAATTATAAAAAAAATACTATAATATGTGATGTGTGTGTATATATTGGTCCGTGGGTTTAAAACTAACTCTGGAACCCTCATGATCCCGAGTTTAATTCCCCCCCGCGACAGTCGTAAAATCCCTGCGTTAAATGCTGGGTCGAGTCGATCTCACGGCGAGAAAACAAATTTCCTTTTTAAATCAAACGCAGGTGTTGGGGGGGCCCCCGCGTGTCACAAGTGACAGCGCGCCGAACCGGGGATAGGAAGGGCATCCAACAGTACTGCCCCCAAAAAAACTTCTCAAAATGAAATTTAGAGAGGCCCTTGTCCTGCAGTGGAAGAAAGGCTGTTTTAAAAAGGGGGTGTTGTGTGTGTGGTGGTGTGTGTGTGTGTGTTGTGTGTGTGTTTTGGGGGGGGGGGTGTGTTTTGTGTGTGTGTTTTTGTGTTTTTGTGTGTTGTGTGTGTGGTTCTCGACCCCCCTGGTCCCAAATTCAATTTCCCCGCCCCGGCAGTTTTTAAAAAGAAGAGAGAGAGAGAGAGAAAAAAAAAAAGGGGGGGGGGGGGAGGAGAGAGAGAGGGGAGAGAGAGAGAGAAAAAGAAAAAGAGGAAACAAAGAGCCTTTTGAAACATTTTTTCTGCTTTAAGCTAATCAAATTAAATTTATATAAGGAATCTGGTGGGGGTTTTCTATGTTAAAATTTAAATTTGTTTATATAAAGATTATGTCACCATAAAAACGGAATTACTACAGACAAAAATAAACAATACAACTTTTTTTTGTCATTGTTACTTGATAAAAACTAACAAATGGCATATTTTAATGATTACGGAATATAATAAAAACGAGACAGTATGTGTTATACTGATACGATATTTAATGATAATAATACTAGTTAGTTTTTTGCCTGGGAATAAAACAAAATTTGTAAAGTTAATTCCAGATACTATGGTACATAACATTGTTTTTAAAAAATTTTAAAAATAAAAACCCCCGCTTTAATTTCTTTAAATTATTTACCATACTCGGTATTATTATTTTATTCTCGTAACCTTCCTTCAGAAAAATAGATGTTTGTGGCTTGTCTTTGCAGCAAAAGCTCCCTTATTCCAGAAAAGACTCTTTTAAAAGCATGCGGTGACTGCGCGTACAGTATTCTCCCCATGATAGACAGAGTAAGGGAAATTGAAAATTTAATTCGTCATGCTGAGTGGGCGCGGCTTAATAACAGATACAACTAAGTCAACTGCAATTCAATTAACAAGCTTATAATAAAATAAAAAGCAGAATTTTCATATAGTCTGTCGTTTTCGTGTGCCCCGTATGGTGGGGGTTTAAATAGAGAGATATACTTAATGCACATACACACACATATAGTTGGGTTATCCACAATATCCTCTAATGGGCTGCGGGGGCAGTTTGTTTCACGATTGAAGTTATGCTCGTTACTGCTTACCCTGAGTCTCTGTAGTTTACGACCCATATCTGGCATTGTATTACGGTTTCACTTAATGTTTTATTCCCATTCGACTTCTAACTACTGGGTGCACTTATTTGCGTAATATAAACTCGGTCTATCCCACTTCTTAGGAATCAGTCAAAAGGGAAATGTTTTGACTGAAAAGCTTATAAGTTTGTACTAAAGGATTTGAAGCTTTATAATCTATGCCGATTAACTCATATTATTATTGCTTTAAGAGTAATACTCGCTTTGTATGTAACCCTATTTCAGAAACTTAAGAAGTATAAATTTCTTCCTTTGGGGAAGAGAGAAGGGGAGAAAAGAGAGAGCGAGAGAGAGAGAGAAAAGAGAAGGAGAGAAAAAAATGAAAGGGAGGTAGAAAGAAAGATAGAAGGAAAAAAAGAAGGAAAAAGTTTAATTTTGGGAGGAACCCAAACACGTATTTAATTCGCTAATTTCATGAAACTTCAAAAGACCCGAAAAAACAAAAAAGGCAAGGCATAGTACTTACTTTCACCCCCCCGCCCTACCCCACTTTTATTTTTTTTTGATTAAAAAGAAAAACGTTTTTTTTTTTTAATCAGGCGGGAATTGGGATTTAAATTTTATATACATCACAAACGTATGAAGAGAATCCCAAAAAATCGACGGGGAAATGTTTACATTTTTCTGCAATATAGAGCAGATGGGTGTCAGATTTCAGTTTCCTTCCGCCCTGGCCCATACCTTTCTGAAGTTTTCAAGGGTCTTTTTACGATATTTATTGAGTAACTGATCAATTCGTTGATTGTAACAGTGTTTAGAGGACTTCTTCATCACAGCCCTTTAAAAATATCAATTTCGGAGAGGGGGGGGGTATACTGAACATGTGTGTGTGTGTGTGTGTGTGTGTGTGTGTTGTGTGTGTGTAGTGTGTGTGTGTGTCGGGGTGTTTTGGGGGGGTGTGTGTGTGTGTGTGTGTGTGTGGGGTGTGTGTTGCTGTGGTGTGTGTGTTGTGTGTGTGTGTGTGTGTGTTGTGTGTTGGTGTGTGTGTGTGTGGGGTGTGGTGTGTGTGTGTGTGTGTGGTTTTGTTGTGTGTGTGTGGGGGAGGGGGAGGGGTGCTTAATCCCTCTTTTCCTCTGGATTATGGGCTTTGTGATAGCTGGTGGCTGTGGGGGGGTCGTGTTTGAGGGTAAGGGGGTATGGCTGGTGAGGACAGGTGTATGAGATTTAGTAAATGTCATGATCATACTATGAAATGATTAACGAAGGGGTGGGGTATATAGTTAAGAGAGATAATTTTGTTATAAATTTTTTATGCCAATTACAATTTACTGTCCACATTCTTTGCCCACAGGGTTACGGCACACATGTTAACGAGGAAATTATATTTTTAGTGTTTGTTGTAGTATTAGGAAATAAAGCAATTGCTCGTTTTAAAAGGGTATCTATGTCTAGAAAAAGATCCCTAATATTCCTGATATCTAGATTTTCTAGACAAATGTCATGTTGCAATGCTTTATTGGCCTGAAATATTTTCAATAAAAAGCCTAATAATCTGAAGTTTGGTAACTTTCTCCTGAAGATTATTAACTTCTTCGATGGCGCGACCCAGATCAGAATTTCCTAAACCCAGTCGAAGAGTGTTGGCCAAGTGTGTGTGAATATAAACGCACACACGTTTATATTCACACACACAAAACAAACACCACATACACGCACACACGCACGCAGCCCGGCCACGCACGCACCGCCCCACGCACGCACGCACGCACGACCCCACACACACACACACACACACACCCACACACACACACACCACCACACACCACAACACACCCACCCAACAGACACACAGAAAAAAAAAACCAAAAACAACCCCACAACCCCCAAAAAAAAAACAACCCCCAAAAGAAGAATCAAAATTTCCCTTTTTCCCTTCCCTTTTGGTCTCATAAAACATGGTTTGTGTTTTTTGTGGTGGTTTTGTGGGGGTTTTGTTGTTTTGTGTTGTGTTGGTTGTGGGGGAGGGGGCTATCCTTGGTTTTTTAAGGGTTTGGAAGGCTCTTTTAGATAAATAAGGCTTGGAAAGGTGATAGCAATGCATATAACATTTTAACATTCCATATATTAAGCTAAAAAAATGTTTTATCCCTATACAAATTTTCTGTCCCCAAATTTTTAGCCCTTGGCCCCTTTAACAAAACCTTTTGCTTTTTTAGTTATTGGGAAAAAGCTTTCTCTAAATTATTATGAGGAATCCCCAAAATTTTTTAATTTAAACAAATGCCTTTTTGTTACCCTTTTTTTAAAAAAGCCTTCGGTTTTGGGCTTTTCTCCTTTTTGAATTTTTAATTTTCAACCCTTTCAAACTTCCTCCTCGGACTGTTAAAGTGTTGTAAAATAAAAACCCTTTAATTCCAAAAAACAAAAATAACAAGAGACCACCCCCAACCCAAGAACGCACCAGAGAACCGGTTAAAAAAAAAAAAGAAAAAAAAAAAAAAAACAAAAAAAAACCAACCCAGAAAACCCCACTCCAAACACCCAACCATCCCAAAGGGCGTCACTTTTTTTTTTTTACTCCAGTAAACAATATTTTTTTGGTCAAAAAAATCTTGCCTTTTAGGGAAACTTTTTCATTGCCTCAGTAAATTTAAAATTTTATAAATCGGGGTTTTTAATTTACCTCTTTTTTTATCTTATAAAAGTTTTGTTTTGAAAAACCATAGTGTTAAAAAAAATATCAATAAATTTTTTATACATTTTTAATTTTTAAGATAAAAATAGTTTATATTAAATTTTTTATAAACATGGGGCTAGTAAAATCATTAGGCAAAGGGTTTTTTTGGAAGGGAATTATATTTTTTTCCCCTGGGGAGAGCCTTGTGTATTAAGATATTTAGAAAAAAAAAAAAAAAAAAAAAAACCCCGGGGGCAAGTAGTCAGTTGCCAAGAAAAAATAAACCCTTTGTAAGGGGTGAAATTTAGAACATATAGATGTCACTAAAAGCGGTTTTGGTAACTGGCGTTTTCCGTAAGAAATTTACCCATTGTCCGGCCGGGGGAGGATCCCGTCTCTTAAAAATAAATTATCCCAAAAACCCCATCTCTTTGGGCCCCCCATATTTAAAAAACAACATGAAATCAAAAGTAAAGTTTGGTTGAATTATAATTAATTATTTTTCTTTTATATATTTTTTTCTTTAAGAAAAAAAAATATATTTTAATATAAATAAAATAAATGGGTTATAATCCTACTTAAATAGCACTTTTGGTGTTTGGTTTTATGTGGTTTTGTGTGGTGGAAAGCCTGGCCGGGGGAAAAGGGTTGTGTTGTTGGGTTTTTGGTTGGAAAGGGGTTTTTTGTGTGTTTTTTTTTTTCCGGGGGTTTTGTTGGAGACAAAAAGCATATTTGTAATAATAAATATTATAAAAATTTTTCGGGGGACGCTTTTATGTTTTTTCTTATTTATTTTTATATTTTTTTATGCTTTTTGTGGAGGGGGGGGTAAATTATGAAAAGCTTTTGTTTTGTTTTTTTTTTCATTTTATCATATAACAGAGGATCCCTTTTTCGATTTTTAAATTTGGTTTTTTTATATCAAAAGAATTATTAATTCTACAGATTATAATAATAAATTAAATATTTTATTTATTGTAATTACAAAAATAAGCTGAGGGGGAACATTTTTAAGAAAATCCCATTCCCCTTGAAAAGGGTTTTAAATCTTAGCAAACCCTAAACTGTTCAACCTCAAATGGGGAAAGGGTGGTCCTATTTGGTTATATAATTTTTAAATGTTCCAATGAAGGGAAAAACCCCTTTGGTTTTTTCCCAGATCTTAAAACCTAAATGCTTCTTAAAAAGATTAAAACCTACTTTTTTCAACTGCTAGGTAATTAAACTTGCTTTATTAAAGTCTTTTTTAAAGGTTATGGTTAGTGGTTTTATCGGCCTTTTACATTTAAAAACCCCGAAAATTTTGCTGTTTATTTTTTCTTATTTGTAAATTTCCTTAGGTTGTGGTTTTAAGTCTTAAGCCCTTGGTTCCCCCAGGTTTTTACATGAACCCTTTTAAAATGAATTTATTTTTTTTGGGCACTTTTGGGATGCTAAAATAGCCCCACATCGTCCCCAAGTTAAGAAATTTCTTCTGGTTATTCCTTATTAAATTCAAACTGTTTTTTAAAGATTAAACTTTGTTGAAAAAAAAAGCTCTTTTAAAAAGGCGTAGTGGTATTATCCATTTACATTCAAACAAAACAAAGGATTTTTACTTATTTGTGTTTCTACCTGGTTTAAACCCTTTTTGTTCTTTAAAAAAACATAAACAAGGCATGTGTTCGTAGCAAAAATTATACCTTTTCAAATTTATTTGTATTATGAAAAAAACATTTTGGGATGTTAAGGAACCACAGATAACCATTTAAAAGAAGAAAAAAGAACTCCCAATTGTCCCCCTCGCCCCCCAATTATTAAAATTTGTTTGAAATATTCTTATTAATTCATATTTGTTATAATTATAAATTTGTAAACATTTGTAAAATATTTATTATGGTCTTTGAAGGGGTTTATTTTTTTGTTTTTGTTTTTTTTATATATGCATATAATAAAATGGATTTTATATCATATATTTTTTTCTTATATTTAGTATGCAACATTCAAAACTTTAGTAAGGGGTTTTAAAATTTAAAAATTTTTTTTTGTTTTTACCACCTTCAAACAGATCACCCACCGCAACCCTGAAAAAAAATATATATTATATTCATTATTGGGGGGGGGGGGGGGGGGGGGGGGGGGGGGGGGGGGGAAAAGGGGGGAAAGGGTTTTATTTGTGTTGTTTTGTTTTAATTTTAAAAATTTTATATAAAATTTTATTTATTATTATACAAAGTTTATTTATTAGGAGGGGGGTGGTTGTTGTGGGGTTTTGTGGGTAAAATTAAAACGATAATATTCATTTTTGGGGGGGGTGGTGGTGGGGGGTGATATCCAAAAAACACCTGTGAATGTTTATTATGTTCCCCGGGCTTCTTAGGGAAGGGGGTGATCACTTTCCCTTCAGTGCAGACTGTTTATCCTTCCTTGTTTGCTTTATTTTTTTTTTCCCCCTTTTTCTGCCCCCCTTTTTTTTTTTTATAAAGGGAAATTGGTGCCCCGGGTCCGGGAAAATAAGGGAGGAAAATTGGTGGAAAAGGGAAGGGTGGGGAACCCTTTTGGGGGGTATTTTAAATCTTAATAATTTTATGGATTATAAAAAGGGATTTCTTCATGTAAAAGGGGAATTTCGGGGTCCAGGTAAAGTTTAAAACATTTGGGGAATTTTGCGGGGTATTTGGTGTGGGTATGGAAATTTTTGTGTGTGGTTGGGTGGTTTTTTGTTTGCTGGTGGTGTGTTTGGGGTTGCGGTTGTTTGAGTGAGTGTGGTGTGTTGTGCTTTTTGAGCCGTTGTTTTATACAATCAAAAATTAAAGCATTTTATTTTAATAGGGTTTTTATTTAAGTCCTTTTACAATTAATTTTCTTCTTATCTTCTTAATGGGGAAACAAGAAATTATCTCATTAGGCCCAACCGTTCCCCAAATTTTATTTGATTGTTAACAATTTCAGATTTAAGAAAAGGTGTGTTTTTTCAGTCCCCCCGTAACAGAAAAACGTCCGGGGGAAAATTAAAAGGTGAAATGCGGGAGGAGGGGATAAACCTGAGATTTTTCCTTCGGTTTTTAATTTAAAATTTGGTTACGTTTGGCTCTTTCTTTTATGTGTATAATTTTGGACTTTAAGGTAAAAAATTTTTTTAGCCCATCTTAAGCATTTATTTACTCTATCATACCTCTTCAACTCTCACACATTTTTATCATTAACATCCCCCCCACCCATTAGGGGAAACCTCTCTTACATCACTTTCATATACATATTTCATACATATTCATTAGTTTATCACTTTCATGGGCATCTTTCTTATATCACATTTTCAACATCCTAAAAGTCATAGCCATCCTACTATTTCCTTTTGGGCCCGTAAATTAATTTCCAACTTCTCGAAAAAAGGTTGTGTGGTACGCTGTAATCATTGCGGAAAAAATACTGTCACCTGTACCAATTTGGAAGGGGGGTACTCGTCTGTAGTAAATATTTGTTCCAAAATTATTTTTCCCCCCCCCCCCCGACCAAACCCCAAAAACAAAAAAATAAAAAGAATATTTTCTGCGTGTGTGTGTTTTGTTGTGGAATTGGTCGTTTCGGTTTTTGTTGGGTTTGGAAGGTACTTTTACTAAAAGGTTATAATTTTCAAAAATTCAGAACGTGTGGAGGTTGCGTTTGTCCCCTAATTCCTCTTACTTCATTAAGGTTTGTGGGTTTTCTGGTATTTTTAATTAATTTTTTGTCATTACCTTTAAAATTTTTAGGGGATACTTTTAAAATATTTGTTTCAATTTATTTCTTTATATCTATTAAAATAAAATAATTTAAATAAATTAATGATTTCTATTATTATTTTTTTGAATTTTCTTTGCTTTTTTTTTTCAAGTCATGATTATAACTACTATCTAATTTCAATTCATTACGTGTGTGAGGGTTCATTTTGTATGTAACTATTTGGGGTGTTGTTTTGTATGGGGTTTTGAGGTGTTTGGTTTGTGTATATTCCCTATTATAATATATATATATCTATATATATATATATTTTATATATATTATATATATACACCCACACACACACAAACATATAGTTTGGGTGGGGTGTGTGGTGTGTGTGTTGTGTGTGGTGTGTGTGTTGGGGTGTGTGTGTGTGTGTGGGGTTGTTGTGTGTGTGTTGGGTTTTGTTTTGTGTGTGTGTGTAGTTGTATGTATGTATGTTGGTGCATTGCTTTACTCAGCTTATATATATATATTAATATATATATTATATATATATTATAATATATATATTATATAATATGTGTTTTGTGTGGTGTGTGTGGGGTGTGTGTGTGTGTGTGTGGTGTGTTGGTGTTTTATTTAATTAATTATTTTATTATATATATTATATATAAATATATATATATATATTATATATATATATATATATATATATATTATATATAAATTTTATATATATATATATCTATTATATATATATGTATATTATATAACACACCCAAAAACACACACACACACACATATAATATGGCGCGCGTGTGTGTGTGTGGGGTGTGTGTGGGTGTGTGTGTGTGTTGTGTGTGTGTGTGTGTGTGTGTGTGTGTGTGTGTAGTTGTATGTATGTATGTGGGTGCATTGCTTTCACTCAGCTTCTATGCCTGTGGATTCTCCCAAACTAGTTCTATTCATTAAAAAATAAAAAATATATAAGCAATGCAATGTGTGGAAGCATATGTGACAGGTGAAATTTATATTTCATAATGTCATTGTGAGTGTGAGAGTGAACGTCAGTGCGTGAGTGCCTGCCTGCGTGCGTGCGAGTTTGCGTGTGTGAGTGTGTTTGTGAGTGTATGTGTTACATAAACACACACACCCAAGAAATTATGTTTCCTTGTGCACCTCCACAAAATTCTGAACGAGAGCGATGACTACCCGATGACGGAACGCTACACGAGATCCGGTCTAAACAAATCACTTAAGACCATGGAAATTGGTTTCTTGGTTGCACAAAGCCAAGCCTCCAATTTCTAAACCCTTAATCTACCGTCCGCTTCGATGGAAAGCCGTTTTCCCGAGAAAGGATGTGTATAGGTCTTGCAGGTGAAAGCACCCTGCAATTGCAATACGTTCGGTTATTTTATTACGCATTTGTTGATAATGCACACTTGCTGCGGATTCGTTGTTGTTTTGCAAATAATTAGAAAGAAACAGTGAGCGCAAATCATCTCGCTACTATATAAATCTTTCATAATCTACCCCTAAGATTTATTTTATTATATTCCACCCTATATATATATATATATATATATATATATTATATATTATATATAAAATATATAATTATATAATATATACATATATAATAAAATAAAATATTATATTATATATATATTTTATTATATATTATTATATATATATATATATATAATAAAATGAAATATTAATATACAAATAAAAGTATATAATATATAATATTTTTATATATATATATATATATATTTTATTATATATATAGTATATATAAAATTAAAATATATATATATTATGTATATATATATGCATGCATATATAAACTACCTTCTCTAGCCATAATATTACCGAAAACATCCTGCTCACTGTTTTTATCAAATTCCAACCTACCCTCATCAACCCAATATCAACTCTGGCCGACTGACCCCAATCCACCCACAAATAAATCTACTCCCAAACATCCACACACAAATTTTCTTCATCAATGAATAAAAAATGGGGCAGATTACATCAAGGGGTATAAGCTTGACTGTGACAAGCCTAATAACTAAGAGATCAGCATTCAAAAAACTCAACTATAAGGCACTCATAGCCGGGTAACTTCCAACCATTAGTTATAATTAACTCTTTATATCCAATGATTAAAGGTAGATTCTTGCCTCTCATTACATTAACTATTATTATGTGGCGGTTTTTATTAATTAATTTCTCACTGTGTTTGGAAATAAAAATATATGTGAAGAGTCCAGGTATTAAGGGTCTATATAATCATAATCTCAACACTTTCATAATACTGTACCTTAATCACGTTCGATTCATATACCACAACCACAAAATTAATCTGATGTGTAGGTATTATCAGCTACACGGAAATACACTTCAACTACACGAAAATACACTCATAATTTATCCTCATCAACTTTAATCTAATTAATCAACCACTCTTTACCACGAATCTCTCTCTATACTTATATCCTAAGAGCATGACCTTAATTGCCTAAATTACTCCATAGTAATCAAGCCATAAATTTTCACTTTGAACCTAAAGTAATTTTTTGCACCATGCTTTCACTCCGCATCGCAGATCTGATCTCACTCTACCCTCATCTGCCGCAAAATGGATTCATAAGTTACCCTTAAAAATGCTAATCTACTCACTGATTCTTTACCACAAATCTGCACATTTTCCAGCCATAATCTGTTCATCTGTCGGTCGTGTGCCACAGGAAACTTACCAAAGATTTCGTACGCCATCCATCGGTGAGGCTCATGAAAATCCGAACTATGACTAATACTATAACCGGGTAGTTCTGTTAAAGGTTAAAGCATGCTGGACTTGTGGAAGGACATATCGTTTTTTTTAACACATGCACTGTATACTTTCAAATGAATCATTTGGTATTAGTTTTTTGTCATTATGATACATATTGTCACTAGTTTAAGAATTTGAGAATGTTGCTATTCTTAAAACCCAAGATAAATCTTTAACAAACGTGGGAAATAATATATTGATAGTTCAATTCAAAGATATTTTGTCTATGATCTGACCTAGAATTTAATCATCATCCATAGGAAATGGAAGTAACACTAGAGGTCATTTTTTTGCAGCAAATCAGCTAATCTAGAAAAAAAAACATTTATCATCCTTCCTTCTACTTAGATTTTCTGTAAAATAAGTAATGACTGTCCTTTGAGTGTACTCTCTTACATCGAATTCTAAAACCAAACATATCTGTAATGCCTAAATCTTGAAACTCAGATTTTTTTCAACCTGGTCCTTTGGAGTTTGTTCATTCATTCATGAAATATCGGTTGTGAGATTCAACGCATAGTTATGTGTGTTGTGGTGTGTGTGTATTTTTTTATGTGTGTGTGTGTGTGGGTGTTATGTTAAGTTTGTGTGTTGTGTGTTTTGGTGTGTTTTGTGTTGTGGTGTGTGTGTGTGTGTGTTTGGTGTTGTTGTTGTGTTGTTATTATTATTTATTATATATATATATATATTATTATATAATATTGTATCATATAATATACAACTCTATTATATATTATTATTATATTATATATATTATATTATTTTATACCCCCCACCACACCCCCCCCCCAAAAAAACACACACACCCATACACACATACACACAAACACACAACACATCAACACACCTGGTGTGTTGTGTTGTTTATGTGGGGGGGTTTTGTAAATGTATACATATATATGTAAAAAATGTTACATAAAATATAATATAATATAAAAATATATATATATTTATATTGCAGTTGTATGTATACATATATACTAATATATATATATATTTTGTATAATATATAATATATATATATATAATTTATATATATGTTGTGGTGTGTGTGTGTGTGTGTGTGTGTATATACACATATTTAGACATTTTGTGTGTGTATGTTTAGGGGGATAGAAACACCATAGAGGGATTACGTCTTTAGCAGGAAACGAGAGAGCTCAGAGGAGCGAGAAACGTTAACAGGAGAGTGACCCTGAAGAGAGGGAGGCGGAGAGAAGCATAAAGAAAAAGAATAATCCTAAGATGAAAAGAAGATGCAGTAGCGGGGTTGACGAGGAGTCCTAGTGAGCGTTTTGATTTAAAGAAACAATATATAATATAGATAATATTCAATATAAACTATAGCCAGAGTGATTGTCTACCGTAAGCATAAGTTTCAAAATCAATATTGTGCTTTTACGAGATGAAGACTAATTTTGTAAATTCTTCATCGGTTTTACAGGTTACAAAAAGTCTAACATGACGTTACGTAATGACAGCATCTCCGGTCTTTCTCGCTGACTGATCACCGTGAGCCTGGACGCCGTAAGGTCGTTAAGACACCTTGGAAACACACGCTTGGAGGCGTTAGTGGCAAAGTGAGGTTTCATCTTATTTTAGGATATGATAAATATATTTTTTTCTTTCTTTCTTTTTTTCTTCTTTTTCTTTTTTTTTCTTTTTTTATAGGATCAACGACTATTGGAATATCTATGCACTTCGAGGTTGCATTTTCGTTACCTCGTTTTTTATTACCAAATGAGACAGTGTTGCATAACCATATCGGCCATAGATATCTTACTAACCAGTCATGGAAATACCAGTAGCATCTCATTCAGTAATTAAGTATTAATCATTAGATAACTTACACGCATATTCCGTTTCTCTGCAAAAGTTAATATTCTTTATGAAAATAGTTTCCCTCACTTCTCCTCGGGAACAGGTGCAGTTGCCATAGCATCAGCCTTGACATCCTTACTTGATCTATCCTATGAGAGCCCCGTCAACTGGGGGGCGTGACGTCCAGAATAGATGCCACTCCTTATCACACTGAGCTGAACTAACTAACGGTAAATCATACACGAATTATACACGATATGATCTGTTTCTTTCTCAGAGATCATGATTTGATTCATCGTTAGAATTTAGAGAACTGGTGAAAATGATTGCAACTGTGAATATATTCTGAAGAGGCGATTTTTTATATTGTAGTGCAGAGAAATGACGGAAAATAAAAATGGATAAATAACTTCTCAATCCTTGCACGGTGAGAATTCTTCTAAAGCGGTGAAAAGTAATTCTCAATACGTAGTTTACCGGTTCTAAGATTGCGCAAAAAATGTAGTTTCATCTCGTGATTTTATTCTGCTACTTCGTCATTCCGTGATGATACAGAAACGCTCAAGTACAAGGGCCATTGTCTTTCACGAGAATGTTAAAATCCAACAGTCCATTTTATGTGCAGGTGGCCCACTTTTAAGATATATTTTGATACAAATACAACTAATTAACCATCCCTTTTAATTTTTTGTTGATATCGACCCTGCCTTGTTACAAATTCACGTACTGTTGCATTTAGGTCGCTTAGGACGAAGATAAGAATCGGATATTGTTGTGTTTCGAGTGTACATATCTTTGAAGTCATTCCTACGCAAGCCACCTAGCTGATCCATGGGGAAGAGTAATTACTTCCCCATGGGTTCATGAATAAGGAACCCTACTCCTCTGTTATTACCATGGTCGCCCCTATACAAAAAAAAGTGTATGGTATCGAAAAAAATCAGTCTGCTGTTTTTCACGTCTTTTAAAACAGTGCTTAATTTCATTATTATATTTATCTTCTCAGATTGTTCAATCTGCACAATAGTTTCCGAAACGACGAACTAATTTTTTTTTTTTTAGGAATTGTGTGTAATACTTTGTTATTCACATCAAGTAGACTTTCCCGTTGATAATATCATATAAGAGGGTTACTACTAACTCTAAAAGTGATAAAGCTTTATACTATAGTACAGAAAACTGTTGTAAAAGAGAAACGGAATCAGATTTCAGATCACAGTACAATGTCAACAGCTTAGGGCTTACAATCCTGCAAGCAAGCATTTGGTCACGTCCAGATTCAGTTGTTCCATGATAGTGGAAATACTTGCCGAGAGTCAAAGGGAGGAAAATGCTTTGTATGTCTGATGTCTGAGGTGTTAAAAAAGCATTTTCTTCTACAATGTCGTGACTATCCTATTTCATTTACTTCACTGCTGGAAAGGCAGAAACAAAACCTAACTGTGTAGATACAATGGTACACATTACAAACGTATTTAACCTTTGTAGGAAAGACTTCACGGTCAACCCACGCTCACGTACACGTCTTTGTGTATTTGTGTGTAAGTGCGTATGTGTGGTTGTGTGCGCATGCGTGCGTGTGCACATATATCAGCATGCATACTCACACAAACATAATCATGCACACGCCACATGCGCTTCAACGCAGACGCACGAACTTGCGCTTCGGAAACACCTACAGCATCCAGAATAGCGTGTAGGCCTGAAAGCTTTTCTTGCCCTCTCACAGAAAAGCTAAAAGTAGAAGCACCCCCCTCACGCACACTCTCCGAAGACGACGGTGAGCGGGGCGCTAAAATATGCAACCAGAGCAACCAAAAGACCTCCTCCTCCAGCCGCCCCTCCGAGGTGGTGGCGTCGGGCCCCTGGCGACCCGACTCTCGGCGGCTCTCTCGGCGCGGGCAATCGATCTGCACTTTTCTCTTACGCTCGTCAAAGAAAGCATTGAATCGTGAGAAAGTCCTGCGTCTGAAGCTGTCCCCGAGGAGGTCTTTCGCGAATGTCATGATACTGATGGAAAGGGAGATTATACCGTCATCCCAGATTATTTTGAGCACATTTTCTGATGACGAACAATGGCTATCGATTCGTGTATTAATGTATTCAGTCATTAATACTTCTTGTTGGGTAAGTTTTTGGGCTGTCAGTACCAAAATTCGTGTTAAAAAACCCCCCAAAAGGTTTTTTAAACTAGGGCATTATTCCCACGCAACGGAAATATAAAAAGCCATATTTTCAGGGAAACGCAAAGACTAAAATAAACCGGGTCTGATCATTGTCTGAGCCGTAGTCTGAATACAGACCACAAATACATCAAGCGTTTTTACTCCTCCGTCCATCTTTTATGACAGGAACCGCAATGGCTGTTTCATAATGTTGTGATGATGAATGCAAATGCATATGGCTGAGATATGGCTTGTAAGAGAGTGAAGTGGCCGGTTTTAGTACCAAGGAATTATACACGATATGATGTAACAACCACATAATTAAACATCTAAATACTATACATAGCAACCCTTAATCTTTACAATGTCATAACAATGCGACCAATCAGTCACAGTAGATTCCTGTAGGTAACTAGTATATCCTAAAGAGAAGGTAAGATATTTTAAGAATAGAATTAAATTTACTATTAACAAAGTCCTCAAGGTATAAAGTTATGAATCTGTAACGTAGGTGAGTCATTTGTAGAAACTCAGACATACACATACTATGGGTAGACAGGTAAAGAGATAGCTATTAGTTTCTTTTTTTCTCTCTATCTATCTAGCTATCTGTCTCTCCCTCTAGCTCTCGCTCTCTCGCTCTCTTTATATATATATATATATATATATATATATATATATATATATATATATATATATATATATATATATATATATATATATATATATCATTTATATATATATATATATATTATATCTATATATTTATATTATATATATATATATATATATCTATATATATATATATATAATATATTATATATTGTATATATATATTTATTTTATTTATATAAATATATTATATATATATATATATATAATTTGATTGATATATAGATGTTGCGCGCGCGCGCGTGTGTGTGTGTGTTTGTGTGTGTGTGTGTATGTGTGTGTGTTGTGTGTGTGTGTGTGTGTGTGTGTGTGTGTGTGTGTGTGTTTGTGTAATGATATATCATATGTAAGTTTTATAATTATATATTATATAATATATAATATATATATATTATATATATTTTATATAACATATATCATATATATATTATATTTTTTATATATCTATATATATATAATGATAGATATAATTAGATATATAATTGTGGGGGGGGTGGGG
>NC_051388.1:45262248-45267840 GCF_015228065.2 Penaeus monodon | reverse complement strand
TTTGTTTTGGAGCGTTAGGCCGATTGTTTTTGTAGGAGATGGGCGACTAGAGGCATGCTTGGGCACCGCCATACTGTTGCGAGAGTTCGCCGTTTTATTAACAGGGTGGGGCCGCATTCAGTCCCCAGGAAGGGTGTTGGGAGCCCTGCACTTGCGAATGTATTATTAAACTGCACGGGCAATCCCCTTCCCTGGGGACTTCTGCGGGACTATTGGTACACCTTATGCATCTCGCGCACCACAACTTGTATGCCTAATTGTATTATTATGGAAAATAATATTGAATTATGTGTGTTATTAATAAGACATTGGAATTTATGTTGTGGTATTGTATAAGAACAAGTTTTAATTTTTGAAAATATGTCATTTTGTGATACTGAAATGAAAAGGAAAATTTGTCAATTTAAGTTCGATAATACATTGTATGGATTTTGAGAACATTGCGCATTGTGAATTTATTTTGTTATCTGGAAGCGTTGTTTACAATCTGGAACGACCAACCACGTGAACAGCTCTTCGATAAAGATCTTTTAAGTTTAGTCAAAATTTGATGTGTAAATATCAGGTAGGAATATTATATGAATATAATTTATTAGTGATTGTATTAGTGATAAAACTGAAAAGTTTGATATAGTTTAAATCTGTGTTTTAGTACAAAAGTAGATGTATTAATGAAATTGAATGAATAAAGGCTAATCTCTGTGTTTTGAGTCTGTCGTTGTATAGAATGTTATAAGCATATGATATATCAATGAATGTATTGTGTTCCTTCTATACAGCCTGTTGACTGACAGATTTGAGACCTGATGCTGAATTTGATAGAGATTGGTAGTCCATGCGTAAAACCATCTTTCAGGGGCAAGGTGCCATGGTGTAAGTGTTTTAATCCATTACTAGAAAATATGATATTGTTAATTCATGTAATAACAATTCCAATAGATTCAATATGATTCATATTTCATGTTTGAGTTGTACAATGATGATTATTATTGCTGAAACTTTTTTATTATTATTATTATTTTTTAAATTTTACTCCAATTATTTAATCTTTCCTGTGATTTCATTGTTATGGAATATTTTGTTTTGTTGCTGCTTCAGTAGTTTGGATTACTGTTTGCAGGTTGAATAAAACTTACACTGAATCTTGATCTGGATATACTTCAAGGTAAATAAATTATTCTACTCATGGAGTGTTTGGAACCATCCCTGATAGATGAAAATTAAGCGATACACTAATTAATTGTGATTTACAGCCAAATTTATTATATTTTTCGGGGAGAAAAATAGTGTCAAAGCCGACTTTCATTTACAACTGATATATTCACAATCGCTTTCAAAACCTTTGATCGTGCGGGAAAGTTCAAGTTACCAATATGATCACTTTCTATATTTCATTATTAATAAATCAACCAGTATTGCATATTTCCTGTTTTCAGACTCGTGACAACTCTCATGCCTCGATGTTTTAATTCATCGAACCTTAATCTAATTGAATGATGGTGATTTTATTCTTCATAAAGGCAGGATAGTCGAAATGATAACAAACAGAATGATAACAAACCTAAAATCTCCTCGAAACACACACACACGCACGCACGGACGCACGCACGCATGCACGCACGCACTCACTCACTCACTCACTCACTCACTCACTCACTCACTCACTCACTCACTCACTCACTCACTCACTCACTCACTCACTCACGCAAACACACACACACACACACACACACACACACACACAACACACACACACACACACACACACACACACACACACACACACACACACACACACACACACAAACATGTAGATGTGTATTGATTTACATAGGCCTACATATATGAAGGCTTGCGAATCGAAATTATGCTTTGTTAATTTAAATTTCCTCGCCATGAGGGACCCCCGTGGCTGGAAGCGAGGGTGCATGCGGCCATGCGCCCCGTCGGCCGTAGCCCCCGGTGATGATGATGATGATGATTAAGTGTAAACTTTTCCTTAGTATGCATATATGACGCAAATGGCTTTTTTATTGTTTCTATTTTCTTATTTTGTTTTTTTTTTTTTTTTGGGCATGAACATATCACCTTAATGATAATAACATATACGATTTTCATCTACAGACAGGAACTCCACCTCACCAACTTCAACATTTTCAAATATATATTTCTTTGATTACTTTCAGAATTCAATATTCAAACAAAAGTTTTGAGCGAGTCCTAACTTTCACTTCTGGTATCCTTGACTGAAAAGATGATGAAAGAAGAAAGAAAAAAAGAAAGGAAGAGAGAAAGAAAGAAATCCTGCAGAAATCTCTTGATGTCATTTTTTTTTTTTCAGATTTTATTCTTAATGAAACTTTGGGATTTGAAGTTTCGCAGATTTCGCTTCAAAAGTGAGTGAGGCAAACCCTACACAAGTTTATGAAGAGTACAGAGATAAAAATGAGGGGAAAATTAAGTTGGATTATTTTTCTATTTTCCCGCTCAGAATCGTGGAAGAAAATGCTGTAAGTCTTTCCACGTGTAGAGGATATAATCATGAAAAGAAATATTCATTAATTTGTTTCCTTAAAATGATATAAAGAACAGTTTATATGAGATATAAAGTAGAGTTGAACAACAACGACAAGAACAACATATTCATCAACAGCAATAGCAACAACAACAACGAAAGAATGTTAATATCGCAATTAAATGCATATACGACACGGGTAAAAGTCAGGGTGGAAAAGAAATGGGCGTAAAGGTCATTTTAGCTTGAACTTTGGGGACGAGCACATCAAGGACGAGCACATCAAGGACGAGCACATCAAGGACGAGCACATCAAGGACGAGCACATCAAGGACGACCACATCAAGGACGACCACATCAAGGACGGACACCAGAAAATATCAAATAAATAGTCCTAAAGGAGAGTAAATGAATCTTCTTAATCATTGCTCTTTCCTCAAACCTACTTCGCGTTTATTGCTAATATAAAAAGTCAAGGAAGTGGGAACAGCACGCGGCCCAACAGTGATAAGTAAGTCAGACGTGCGGGCAATGAAGACTTTGCTTGGAGACTCTCCTTCCGAATGACGGCGCCGGCAAGTAGTGGGTGACTTTATCGCGAGGCTGTGTTTGCGAGCGCCGCCGTAAAATGGCCGTTGTTATTTCTTCGGAAGATCGTCGCTCTTAATGCTCTCATCAACAAAGAAACTGGATGGCTGGAATTGGGAGGCTGAATTTGCTTGCATTTTTGTGAGGATGCTGGTAAGGTACACGTATGGTATCCCGGAGGAATTTCATCTAATTTGCCTTCTCCTTTCTACGTCTGTTTGAGTCATATCTACAGAAGCTAAGCCACACGTTAAATTCATCTCCAAACAGAAAGTTGTGTCTCTGCAGACGAGTAAAAGATCCTGATAACTCCGGCTCTAAAACTTTATGGACCGAAGGACCGTCATTAAAGGCATTATTCTTGGTGGATTTCTTTATTTGTCTGGGAAATTATACCCATGCTGATATCTGGCCATAGTACTCGCATTTCCTTTGCAACTTATCTCTTCCTTATGATCCCAGCTCCTCCGCTCTTCTCTCTCTCCTCTCTCTCTCTCTCTCTCTCTCTCTCTCTCTCTCCTCTCTCTCTCTCTCTCTCTCTCTCTCTCTCTCTCTCTCTCTCTGACCTTTCTGTGTGTGTGCGTGCGTGTATGTGTGTGCGTGTGTGTATTCCTCCATTGTAAAAATCTTTATTGTATTTTCTATTTCTTTTTCTTTTTGCCTTTTTATGGTATGGTATTCTGTCATAAATCCCTGTCTCTCTCTCTCTCTCTCTCTCTCTCTCTCTCTCTCTTCTCTCTCTCTCTCTCTCCTCATCTCCTCTCTCTCTCTCTCTCTCTCTCTCCTTTTTCATTGTTCTTAAACTTTCCATGCATCAAACCGCAACAGATCCGGGACGTTGACGCCCCGCCCCCTTTCCCCTCGTTGAGTTTCCCCTCGCAAAGAGCCTGTCGCGAGCTCCCCTCCGGACGCGGCGGCGGGTCGGCCGGGGTGGAAGCGGGAAGCGGCTTGATTACATTTTCACTTGACCTCCTGTGTCAATAATGATAAACTGATAAATGTGTGAATGACAGAACGGAATAAGAGGAACCCCATACTGTACACACACATACACACACACACACACACACACACACACACACACACACACACACACACACACACACACACACACACACACACACACACACACACACACGCACACACGCACACACACACGCACATACCCCACACACATTTATTTTTGTATATATTATATATATGTACAGTGTGTATATGTACATATACACATACACACACATATATATGTATATATTATATATATGTCCAGTATATATATGTATATATTATATATATGTACAGTATATATATGTATATATACAAAATATATATATATATATATAATATATATATATATATATATATATATATATATATATATATATATATATATATATATATATATATATATATATATATATATATATATATATATATATAATTATGTGTGTGTGTGTGTGTTTGTGTGTGTGTGTGTTTTGTCTGTATTAGCATGACATGATCATCAGTGTACTGATTAAATGAACGGTAGAATACGCTGCCGTATAGATATCATGATAAAAAATCCACTAGATTTATTGGACAGCGAGACAACAGTTTCTAAATCCTCCTAGATTTCAGGTCAGGTCGAAGGGTCAAGCGGCGTATGCAAAGGCTGGCTGGCATAAAAGAGTAATCTGGGGATGTGGGAAGCGAGGAGACTGTCGAGTAGGAAAGAAAGAGAGAAAGAGAGAAAAGAAACAGCTGATTTATTGAGGAAGATCCCACCAGTCCAGAGGCGTGGACATAAGAGGAAGGAAAGATAATTCCCACAGCTGATCATTCCATCTGGCGACCTGTGTCTCACTGATGGCAGAAGTAGCGTTACTGTTGTACCCCCCTGATGATAAAGCGTAAGTGTTTTGAGAGAGACGTTTTGTGAGCCTGATGCCCGATAATATTTGTAATAATAATAATGATAATAATAATAATGATAATAATAATAATTATAATGATAATAGTAATTGTAATAATAATAACAACAACAACAACAGCAACAACAACAACAATAATAATAATAATAATAATAATAATAATAATAATAATAAGTAATGATAATAGTAATAATAATGATGATGATGATAATAATAATACTGATGATAACTACAACAACAACAACAACAATAACAACAACAACAACAACAACAACAATAACAACAACAATAACAACAACAACAATGCAAGAACAATAATAATAATAATAATAATGATGATAATAATAATAATAATAATAATAATAATAATAATAATAATAATAATAATAATGTCAATAATAATAATGATAATAATAATAATAATAATAATAATAATAATGTCAATAATAATAATGATGATAATGATAATAATAATGATAATAACGGTAATAAAAGAAACAATCATGATATTAATACTACAAATAATAATGATAATAATAATGATAATGATAAGATAATGATAATGATAATAATGAT
>NC_051388.1:45259722-45262148 GCF_015228065.2 Penaeus monodon | reverse complement strand
ATGGCGGATGACCTTCTTGGTAATTGGCCTCGCGGTCTACTTTATAAAATCCTCTCTTCCCTTCAGGCGAAAGGAACTGGAGAGAAATAATGATAGGGAAAATTTATAGGATATTGCTGAAGGTTCGTGAGATATAGCACGTTGTTGTTGATAAGGATGTTTCGTATTGATTTTTCTCTTTTTCTTTCTTTATTTATTTTCGCCACCGAATTATAACACATACGAGAAATTGGAAAGGAATAACGATAGGGAAAATTTATAGAAAATTGCTGAAGATGTTCATGTGGATTTTTCGCACAGCTCTTTCATAATATTTCTCTCTCTCTCTCTCTTTCGCTCTTTATGCCTCCGCATTACAACACACACGAGTAATAACGGCACTCCATTCCTCGACGTTATTATTACGTGTTTGAAAGCAACACTGACTTATCTAAGAACACTGTTGCCGGGCCCTATGTGGAAGAAGCTCTTAGAGATTCCAAGACGAGAGGACGGTGCGAGAAGTAAATCATATTGCTTCGGACTCAGACGAAAATGTTCCTTGATAGGAGAAACAATACTTCCTTCTAGCGTTTGTGTGGAAAAGGGTCTGAGACGTAGATTTTATAGAAAAACTGCTTTTTTATTTGTGTCTTTTGCAGTGGGAGAACTTATTAATGCGAAGTGTGATAAGCAAAATTCACAACTTAAATGCTTCAATGCTGTACGTGTCCTGTCTTTAGTCTGTATGTGCTCTAATAAAATGCCATTAACTACTTTCATATCATTAATATGCCTAAAAGTAAGTAGAGGAATATGCCGCTTATGACCACAGCTGTTAATTGGATAAATGATCTTGGATTATTAGTCACTTAGACTCCACTTAGGTTATCCAGGACTGAATAGCAAAAAAAAAAAAAAAAAAAAAGCCACACAATGATGCTAGATAATAATGCCAATAGACGTCGACCCAGTAGTGAACCTTTGGCCTTTATATTACCTAATATCGGAAATGTTGAAGGTAGATGTCAATTGTTTTGTGTCGATGGATGGAAAGCTGTGGCCGAGAACGAATGCTATGACGTTTCGCTTCCGTGTGAGAAAATAATACTTGGTCGTGTCATAAATTCTTTACTGCTGACATTTAATAACATGCTCTAGTTCAGATTATATGAAAGTTATAGAAAGGCTGTGATGGCTCTTTGAAATACATAATTATAATTCTGGGTTAGAGTTGGTATTGAAATACAAGTAAAGCACAGTGCAGAACCAAAAATACAAAATGGAAAAGATGACAATTCAGAACCTTTACGAGTGTCAGATGCCGTAAACACATTAGTTAATTTACGAAATTACGACTCGTAATATATGCTACGTTTTGAAAAGTGTCCTTGAAATGTGTCATTAGTCTCTGGACACGCACGTTTTTTATGATGGACACGCTACAGACTGAATTTCCAGACACCCATCAACTTTGGAAATTCAGGAAAGGCTGCGATTTCTGAACTCTGTGCTTCACGGCCCGAATCAAAGGAGCGTTTGTTGTTGGAACTGTCCCATTGGTGTTGCGGATGCCATACTAATGTTCTATTTACTCGTTTTCTTAATCGAGCAGTCAGAGTTGCAAAATGATTGCCTTTGGGTGGACAATATTTGAGTTAAATAACTAAAAACTAAAAGGATGAAGCTTGCAGATCAGAATTGTTTATTATTGCATTTTTGAAGGTCTTTTATAAATAACCCCGCCTCCTCTCTCTTTCACCCTCATTCTTTTTTTCTTTCTGTCCCCCCGTCTCTCTTTTTACTCACTCACTCTCACTCTCACCTTCACTCTCAGTCTCACTCTCAGTCTCACCCTCAGTCTCACCCTCAGTCTCACTCTCAGTCTCACTCTCAGTCTCACTCTCAGTCTCAGTCTCAGTCTCAGTCTCAGTCTCAGTCTCAGTCTCAGTCTCAGTCTCAGTCTCAGTCTCACTCCCACTCTCTCTCTCTCTCCGTTTATATGAAAAAATAAAGTAACAGACGACACAATTTCAGAATTTAAACCCCGTAATGTAAACGGGTTCGGCTCAGTATTACTTCTTTACCATAAATGCATCATCACCCAAACATCTATTAATATGTAAAACGAAGAAAAACATGGAGAAAAAACAAACGATAACAGATGATAGATAGGTAGATATACAGTAGACATGGAATCCATATCATATAACAATACTGACTAATCACTTGATTTATAATTTAGTGTTGACAGCCACGGTGAGCTCAGCCACCCGGGGGGGCTAGTCACCAATATCATTTCCTCAGTGAATTGTAATCAAAGTTTAGTCATCGTAATACACAGAGTTTTTGAGATATCATGTACGAGTTTTTATACTGCTTATAGTTATATTGCCTAGAAGGAAGTGAATATTATATATGAAAGTCATGAGTTGGTATAAGAAGAA
>NC_051388.1:45252222-45254722 GCF_015228065.2 Penaeus monodon | reverse complement strand
TAACTTACACCACACACACACACATACACACACTAACTTACCCCCCCCCCCACACACACACTCACTCACTCACTCATTCATTTATTCATTCATTCATTCACTCATTCATTCACTCACTCATTCATTCACTCATTCACTCACTCACGCACACACATACATACACACATTTCAAGAAATATAGATGTTCCAGTTTACAGAACTCTGCCAAGCACAGGGGAAAAGGATGGAAATCTAATATTAACGTACATATTGTGTATTGTTGAAATATATATATATATATATATATATATATATATATATATATATATATATATATATAAAGACACACATAGAGGATACTCCTTCTAAACAGTCCCACGTGAAAATTAAACAAAGTCAACAAATACACAAACATAACGTTATTTCATGGAAACACACAGCTGCACCCAACAAGACCTCACTAAAAGACTGCTTACCTGAAACACACAATAGCTAACAAGAAGCACATAACTAAACTTGCTTGGGTGAATAAGAGTCAATGTAGCGCAGAACCTTCGATTTCGAGGCGGGGGCTAATTTTCTTTAATCTAATAAGACATAGGTTGGCCATAAAAGCAGAAAAAAACGGGATTAGGGATAATGAACAAAATCCCTTATTAGGTTTCGAAGGCTCGTGTTAAAAGCCCAGTGGATTCGCCTCGATAAAGTTGGCAAACTTTCTGCACGCGCAAAAGTTAGCTTCGGTGCTGAATCGCTTTTCACAAGAACACGTTTAGGAATTTTTGGAGCGTAAGTTACCTGGGCGTTTTGTAAATCTCTTTCTCCGTTCCTTGTATTGTCGAGTTCGGCCATTCAAATGACACGAGGGACTTAGCGGGGGCCAGACTTGCTGTGGGATCCGTTGAAAGAGGTTGAATTCACCCCCCCCTCTCTCTCTTTCTCTCTCTCTCTCTCCCTAGTATTCATGTAATATTTGTTAGTTTATTTTTCTCACTATTACTTTGCTATATTTAGGTACTATGACTGCGGGAGGGGTGTTATCCCGTTTACCATACGGCAAATAGAAAATTATTCACACAGTATTCCTCTCAATGTTCATATCAGGACATAGCAACCTTGCGTTAAATGTTTCTACACGTGCTACCCCGCTCAATAAACTGTTTCTAATGCAGGAAACCAACGCCGCCGTCTCATCTTCCAGTAAGTAGCCATGTGGGTAAGTCTACCAGTGATGTTACCTTAAAATGTAAGGTCTTTATCAATAGTTGCAACAAAACCATCATCGCTGTCAGACGAATCCGGACACACACACGTCATGTACGCCATCACTTGGTCGACGACGAGCGCGTGCGGACGTGCCTGTGACTCACATTGCTATCGACGCTCTCCTTGTTGCTGCGGCCGTTGCTCGTGTTGCAATCCGCGTGTACGTTTTTCTGTCTCCCTCGAATTAGAAGCCAGAGACTTGCTGTTGCTCTTGCTGTTGTTGTTTTTGTTGCTGCTTCCGCTGGTGCAATGCTGATTCGAGCTGTTCAGTTCTTGCCATGATTGCTATTATGGCTGACGAAGACATCGTCATTTCGCCGTACAGATTTGTGATGTGACGGTTCATGGCTGCAACGTCCGTAACGGCAGCAGGAACCTAGGTACACCACGTAATGCAAAATATGCACATGGGATCCGCACGAAAGGCAGCATTTCTTTGAGGTTATTTGTAGCCTTGTTCAATGCAGTCATATAGCTCATACATCAAGACCGCTGGTTCTTCAATTTCATTCCCGTTGTAAAAGCTCTTGCTAATGTGCATTACGTCACAGTGAATAATAAAATTAATTTTACTCACTATGGAAAAGAATATACAACTGTTTACACACTTTACCTGCAGTAAGTCAACTGGTGTATCTACTGGGCGTCGGGTTAGGCGTACCAATTTAAGCAAGGGAAAAAAGTCTCTCAAGGCTTTAGCATAGTTGTTGACGTCATCACCGGGATGGCATTCAACTGGGAGTTCCTTACCTGCATGTGACATCACGTTTCTACTCCACATGCGCAATAGCTAAATCCAGGGGCGTTTGGAAAGTAGGGGGTGTTCGGAGCGCGTCCGGAGGCGGGAGAAACGCGCTTCAGACTTAGTGGGCGGTGACTAAGCGTCAGACGCTTAGTCACCAGCACTGTTAAGAGCAAATTCGATCTTAACAGACATTTTAAATAGTAAACAAATTTGGAAATCTCACCTCAGATGACAAAGAGTAGAAAAGAAAAAAGAAAAAACAGCCAAGATTCGGTCGCAGATTTGACCCAGTGTTGCGTGAACGAACGAACGGATGAACCCCTTCCTATACGCACAAACTACCATAATGATCGCCGTACGAACCAAAAACCTTCGCTTTCGGATTAAACCTAGCCCCTTCAGTATCACCGCATCCCCTAACCGCCTGCCTCATCAATTTCAATTTTCGGTACATTTAAAGATGCAATCTGGGTTTACCTTTTAGTGAAGGGAAGGGTAGTCGGGCAGTGA
>NC_051388.1:45244722-45247222 GCF_015228065.2 Penaeus monodon | reverse complement strand
CCGACTGCAACAGTGATCACCAACTACTAACTATCGACTTTCAAATAAGACTCTAAAACTCGACTACAAACTCTTGATAACAATTACAGAATTACAGTGTCAAACAAATTTGAATTACTCAATCAATGTGAAGATGATAAAACACCAAATGAGTTGTGGGAGGAAGGAAAAGAACTGCTGAGCGCTACTTAAGAAACTATCGCCAAAAAGAAAAAAGAAAAATTCCCCCTGGATATCTGAAGAAACACTAAGTGAAACTGAAACAAGAAGATGCCTAAAATCAAAGGGTATCAATAATCCAGTTGAAGAAGTAATTTACAAAAAATAAAATACAAAAATTCAAAGATTATTGCGACGAGATAAGGAAAAAATATTTTAAAAGAACATTGCCAGAGAATTGAAAACTGTTCTATCAATAAGACAACTAAAGAACTAAAGAAACATTACACGAAAATTTAAACCTACAATGGACACTATCAAAACTGAAGATGGACTAGTTTTATGTGATGGAAAAGAAGTCAAAGATAGATGGAATCAATATTGTTCCATCCTATACAAAAAGAATAAAGATCTAACAACAACATTAATTAGACTCAATGACAGCGAAAATGAACCACCGCCACTGCTAGACGAAGTTATAAAAGCCATAAAAGAATTAAAGAATAACAAGAGCCCGGGAATAGATGAAATAACAGCAGAACTAAACAGGAATGCTGGCGAAAGTGTTTTAATACTTCTACAAACTTTGTACGAAAATTTGAATGAAAGAAGATGGCCAGAAGACTGGGTAAAATTAGTCCTTACCCCCCATACCGAAAAAAGGTGACGCACTCCAATGCAACAATAACAGGACAATTTGCATTAATAAGTCACAGCAGCAAATTTTTGTTGAAAATTATTGCTGAAAGAATGAAGTTAAAGTTAAGAGAAGAAATTGCAGACGAACAAGCAGGTTTTCGCCCTGGAAAAGGTACCAGATTTTTAATCTGAAATTAATCATAGAGAAAAACATAGAACATCGATGTGTTTCATTGATTACTCAAAAGCTTTTGATACTGTTGATCACGATATCCTCTGGAATAACATGAACGATGTGAAATTTCCAAAACACATTATCCAACTAATAAAAGTCATGTATGACCAACAACAAGCAACTGTAAGAACCACTTATGGGTTAACAGAATGGTTCGAAGTCAACCAAGGAGTACGACAAGGTTGCATTCTGTCTCTGCACCTTTTTAATATATATTCTGAAGCAATTATGAGAGGTGCTCTAGAGAATTTTGAAGGAACTGTAGATGTTGGAGGATACAAAATATCAAATCTAAGATACACCGATGATATACTTTTAATTGCCAGCATTATCTCTGAACTACAACAACTACTTGATAAAGTTAGAGAAGCAAGCGAAAAGGCTGGTTTGTTTCTTAATGCCAAGAAAACTAAGATCATGAAGATTCGAAGATAACCGGCGATGAACGATTATGAACACGTTACAGTCAATGGAGTGGTTGTGGAAAATGTGAAAGAGTTCACTTATCTTGGAGCTGTTTTAACTAATACATATGATGATTCACCAGAGATAAAAAGAATTACCATTGCCAAAAACGCCACAATTGCTCTCAATAACATCTGGAAAGACCGAAGCATTACCTTACGGACAAAGCTGAGGTTATTGAACTCATTAGTTTTCCCAATTGTGTCATATGGTTCTGAGTGTTGGGTGCTGGAAGATAGACAAGAAAAAGGTCAATAGTTTTGAAATGTGGTGTTACAGATGAGTACTACGTATTAACTGTACAGAAAAGAAAAGAATGATGAAGTGCTGAGAAAATAAATTGTAAAGACCGGCTGTTGGACATCTTGAACAAAAAGGGAAAATAAAATTTATTGGTCATGTGATGAGAAGTAAAAGTATTGAGAAAAACTTGCTGACAGGGATGGTGATATGAAACAGAGGAAGATTTACTTCGAAGATAAATTTTATCATAATATCTTGTCTTGGAACAACGAAATGTCAAAAAGGGTTGACCCTGTCTTTACATTATTCTACTTTAACTAGTGAGCTTATTTCTTGTCAACAGACTTATCTTTTTACTGTTACGGTTAATCTGGGCTTTTTGATGATTGTTTTCTATTTTTAGAATAGTTAATAGTGTATACTTCATCGTAAATGAAGAGTTAGTACGTTTGAAGTTTTAGAATTTCTAAAGTTTATGTCACTCGAAGCATTTGATGCAGAAAAAATGAATCCTTATATTCTCTGTTAGCTTCCTAGCTGGAAGTTCACAAACACACACACGCACGCACGCACGCACACAGACACACACACACACACACACACACACACACACACACACACACACACACACATATATATATATATATATATATATATATATATATATATATATATATATATATGGAAGAGGAAAACCAACGCGGCTGAGAAGAACTTTTGAAAACATTAAATATATAAAACTTTCATATATGGGTGGTC
>NC_051388.1:45214722-45217222 GCF_015228065.2 Penaeus monodon | reverse complement strand
GCAAGGCGAAGGTTGAAGACGTAAGTGGTCGAGAGCCGGGCAGCGGATAGGGGTCGTGGCCAGGTCAGCACGGTGGCGATGACGTGGGGCACAATGGTCAGAGAATTACTTCGAAGGCACCTGACCACTCAGAAAGATGAAATTCAGGAGGATTTCGATGCTGCTGTCTCATTTTCGATAAATTTAGTTTCCGCATTTTGTTTTTTATGAGAATAATAATATTAGTAATACTGATAATGATGATATTGGCAGTAGTAGTATTACTAATAATAACTAATAATAGTAATGATACTGATAATAATGATAATGATAGCATTAATGATAATAGTAACTATAATAATGATAATAATAATGATAATAATAATAATAATAATAATAATAATAATAATAATAATAATAATAATAATAATGATAATAATAACCACAACAATGATACTAATAATAATAATGATTATAATAAATAATAATAATGATAACAACAACATTAATAATACTAATACTAATACTAATGATGATAATAATAATAAGGGTAATCGGTAATAATAATAATAATAATAATAATAATAATAATAATAATAATAATAATAATAATAATAATAATATTAATAATACTAATAATAATAATAATAAAACAATAATAATAATAATAATAATAATAATAATAATAATGATAATAATAATAATTATGACAATAATAACAATAGCAGTCGATACAGAAGCATATAACGTGATACATATCAGAATATCCTACGAATTAAATATACGAGAAACTAAGCATTCCATTTTTTTCTTGCTCTTAACCTCCAATTACAGAAAAAAAGGGATCAGCGTAAGACGATATATCATTATACTCCCCAAGGGCAACACTGCCAGAAAGTTTGAGAACCACTGGCTTAGCCGAAGGAAAGTTTCTTACTATGGTGACATTTTTAGTTGTGTGTTTCCGACATATTTTGTAGAGGAAAGAGTCCAAGGAGTCGAAACTTGAAAGGATTGTGAAAAATGAGAATAAGAGAGTTTATTAAGAAAAGGAGAAGAAAATAGAGGAATTTTAAAGGATACAAAGAATTGAAAATTCAATATTTTGTTGAAAAATAACGCAATAATAAGGTCAATAATACGCATTATACAGTTACTCGATATATATATACACACATATATATGTATATATACATATATATATTTATATATATATATATATATATATATATATATATATATATATATATATATTATATATATATATATATATATATTAATCAGTAAATATGAGGTAAATAATAAAAAAGAGAAAAACAACAGAAATCAGATTTGTTCAGTGTGACTTTACAGCATAATAAGCAATAATTCCCGATAGAAAATGTAATTGTTAAAACCTTTGATGGAAGTAGATTTTCAAAACTGACAATATCTTTCACGAATTAATGAATATTTTACGTAAATGCATGATATAGGTTCTTTGTCCTTTTGAAATGATATCGCTGTTGAGTTGATTTTTCTCTGACTTTCACTTTCACATTCCAATGAGGATTCATGATTTAACGACAAAAAACTGATGTGCCAGTTTGCCAAATGATTCTGCCCATGAAATATCAAATAGGTTGGAATTTTATTATGATTTGGAGAGACACATTAAGTATGCATATACCTGTATATATATATAAATATATATATATAAATATATATATATATATATATATATATATATATATATGTATATGTATGTATGTATGTATTATACACACACACACACACACACACACACACACACACACACACACACACACACACAACAACACAAACACACACACACACACACACACACACACACACACACACACACACACACACACACACACACACACACACGCACCCACACACACGCACCCACACACACACGCACCCACACACACGCACCCACACACACGCACCCACACACACGCACACACACACACTTGACGGTGATATTTTTTTTTAATAAAAAAAAAAAAATTATGTGCTCCACACCATTTCTCTCTAAACGGGAAAAAAAGTATTACCATATCATCAGGAAAGCGTCCTTTTCATTAAACTCTATATAAATACAACAGCGAAGGAGAAGAAGAAAGAAGAAAAAAAACGAATATCTATTACGTTTGTGTTTTCACTTATTGTTCCCTTCGTTTTTTTTATTTACAATTTGTTCAACATGAACCCTGCACACGAAGCTCTATGAAACTTGAACAAACATTCAAAATGATCGTATTCCCTATTCTTGTTTTCAAGTTTTTTTGTTTTTTTTCTAAGAATGATGGTACAAAATGACTAGAACCTAGCACTAAGGTCACTGAGAACGATGACTTATATGCATAAAAAAACTGTGGTATCTCAAATCAGCATTCTTATTCTTTTAAAAAACAATGTTCCTTATTATTGTTATTATTATTATTATTATTATTATTATTATCATTATCATTATTATCATTATTTTTCTTGTTATTATATTTCTATGATTATGATC
>NC_051388.1:45207222-45209722 GCF_015228065.2 Penaeus monodon | reverse complement strand
TCTCTTTCTATCTACACACACACACACACACACACACACACACACACACACACACACACACACACACACACACACACACACACACACACACTCACACACACACACACACACATACAAATATATATAAACATGAAAATATATGAATATGAATATGAATGTGAATATATATATATATATATATATATATATATATATATATATATATATATATATGTGTATATCTATATCTATCTATCTATCTATCTATCTATCTATCTATATATATACATATATATATATATATATATATATATATAAATATATATATATATATATATAGAGAGAGAGAGAGAGAGAGAGAGAGAGAGAGAGAGAGAAACATACGCGCATGAACTATGATGATTTATTCAAGTTATCACAACTGTTATGATGAATATTACATATCCGTCTCACATGGTACATTTAGTTAATTAAAATCAGCCACTATTATTTTCTTTATTATGAACTATACTACTACCTTTAATTTTCATACCTGCCGGTTCTGAAAATGCAGTGTTCTACTTTATTACCTGGATTTCAAAAGCTTTCAATAAGTTATCTGCATATAATGTTATTTCTTCTATTTTGAGGAGACATTTAGGCCTCAAACATCCAAATCTAAACAACTACATGGCCACTGACCTCAACAACATAAACAAGCAATCTCTGTATCTTCATAAATGCATTATTCGTTGCACCAGTCTCTGCAGATGATGGAGTGTGCGTTAATCTTCATAAAAATGATAATGGAAGTCGTCTGCATTTTCAGCGGCTCTGATATTTACCGATGAGGAGAAGACGCTGTATTACATTTATCCCACTGGAATGTTCTGAACCAAGGATAAAGATAGTGTGTTTTTTTTTTTTTAACTTTCGTAACAACCGTTCGAGCAAAAAGAGAGTGGTTTTGTTTTGGCTGAACACCGACTCGCAATTAAGGATATATACAGTTGTTGGAGAAGTTAATAAAGTCCTACAGTGCTACGGGAGAAAGGGTTTGTTGCTGGAAGTGATTTCGTTGTATAATAGGAAAAAAAAATATATATGTGTGAGTGATTCTTTGAAGTAAGAATTAATCACGATTTTCGTTCCTGGCATTCCAAAAACTAAAATCCACCTTCCTAAAACACCTTCAACGACAAATAAATCGACGAATATATATCACAAAACCTAACAAAGCATGCAGTCGTCCCCGTTGGCCTGAAGCCTCGCCTCCCTTGCCGCCAACGAGATCGATCTGCTCGCCCACAGGAGGCTAACGGCGGCGGAAACAGGTCGATCGCGTGTTGCAAAGGGCGAAGGAGGGTCGTAAATGAGTTACCACTAATTGTCCGATTGCATCTCTATTTCTGTCTGTTTTTCTTTTCTTTTTCTGTTGTCTGAAGCGAAGGCGGTATTACTTGAGAGAGAGGTATCAGTAAGCTATCGGTAATTTTGTAATTTTTAAAACCCGTAAGATGGCTGAGAATTACCATATGTCATTGTCACATTAAAGTCAGCAGACGGGAAACCTAACTTTTTTTTACCGATGCTTGGAAGATATTTCCCCGGATAATAACTTTCGGCATCTTTCCTCTTGCGAACTTCCCCTTGGTTAACTCGTAACGAACTTTTGTCAGCGACTTCAGATCACATTTATTGCCACTGAAGCATTGTTTTTTTTTTTTTTTTAAGTTTCATGGCTTGCGACATGTAAAGGGATAGAGTTAATGATTGTGATAACAGAGATGGAGGAATTTGAGCGAATAATAAATGACTCAATGAAATATCAGACAAGGTTATGAAACCAGAAACGAAAATAAACTCTTTACTTCATGGCGTTAAAGTCTCGCTGAGTCGGCAACGTCTTCTCGTGACCTGAAGAATGAAATGTTATTTGAACAGGCGTCGTAAATCATCACCTCACGCAGCTCCGAGTAAAAAAAAAAAAAAACGAGCCTGTTCTTTTCTCTTCATCGTTTCGGAGATACAGAGGCAGGGTGACAAATGACGGCCGCGCTTGGAGTCACGTTCAGTTAGTGTTTATATTTGGAAAAAAAAAACAACCATTTGAATAAAATGCGAGTTCTAAATGCCGTTTAGAGAATGTAATTTTCGTTCTTTGTCGTCTGATGTGTATTTCTTAAATGGAGTTTTATGGGAGATTGTGGGTAAGAATAATATCTCCCCACACCCTATGTATATATAGAGACAGATGAATAGATAAAAATATAGATAGACAGACAGATAGCTAGCTAGCTAGTAGATAGAGAAACAGACAATGAGAGAGAGAGAGAGAGAGAGAGAGAGAGAGAGAGAGAGAGAGAGAGAGAGAGAGAGAGAGAGAGAGAGAGAAATATCTACAGATAGATAAATAGATGCATATTCACATACACATCTGCACATAACTGTATACGTCGTGGACCCCTATTCCACAACTGTTACTAAATACTCTTTAGTAACGAGACTTCTTACGTTATATTAAAAAAATAAATGCTTACAT
>NC_051388.1:45187222-45192222 GCF_015228065.2 Penaeus monodon | reverse complement strand
TCTTCAAGTTAATCATCCTTCGTCAATTCAGTTTAAAATATCCTGAAATGGAGGAGACTATCGAAATGGAGGAAAAACAGAGTTTTCATCATTTATATTCAAATCAGTAGGAAAGGAAAGAATAAAGATTTGTGTTCGCAAAAATCTTCCTCCATATTAATTGTATATATTTAAATCAATTATGGGTATTTTAGTATGGGTGGGTACTTCATCTGATGGTGTGGTAGCCTAGATAGTATTACGTGCTTGCATGTCATCTCGCTTGCAGCTGCCACCGTTGGCTGGCCTAGTGCGGAAGAGGGAGCAGCAGCTCTGCATAAGCCTCCCTTGCTAGTTCACAGCCTCTCCGTCATCGAGATTTCTGTCCCTCCCACCCAGCAAGTGAACCGGCTGTGAGTCCCGTTGGGAGGGCATATGTTGAGGCGCACGATGGGAGCGAGAGTTACTCGTTCCGCTTGCGCCCTGGCAGGCGCTAACCCAGTATGGGACCTGTGGGACAAAGCCTAAGGGAATCCCACAGCCTGCCGCCCCCCTCTATATGGGGCAGCGTCGGCGGGAGAGGTGGTTTCCACCCAGAGCAAGTGCCTCAAGTTTAACCTCAGACAAGCTAACCAGGTAGGCAGTTACCCCTTCTATCGAGGGAATTGAAATGGTTGGGAGTTGAGGTGGCTGCCCTCTCGGAGGTGAGAAGGTGGCACGATCAGTACGAGTAGGTACACCTACTACTAGTCGGGCCAGGGTGATGGTCATCATCTCCAGAGAGTACCATGGCCATCTCCAGCCGACTTCAACCCTCAGTAGTGGAGGTAACACCGGATGATGAGCGTATTATGCTCTTGGTTTCATGTCTCTTCTTCCTGATGTCCGCAAACTCGATAAATAAGAGGCATTCTTCACCAAACTCACCTGTGGCAGACAAGTGCCCCAGGCGAGACATTAGCATTGTTCTGGGCGATTTCAATAGGGTATCCAGTTGTGATCGAGCTGGCTACAAAATGTATGTCGGACCCCATGGCTCTGGAGCTGTGGTATTCACCATAGACTGGTTGTGACTACCCTACGGGTCTACTTCAAAACTCCTCGTCCCTCCAATGACCACTCTAAGGGTTTCATTTGGACAGACTGAGGGAGGGGGAGTGCACCTGGAGATTTTTCTTGACAGTCTGTGATCGATTCACAGAACTCGATAACGTGATGGATCCAGTAGCACTTTTAGAGACCTTCAAGTATGAAATACTCAATGCAGTGCAGGAGTCCACTGGCGAATGGCCGAGGGCAAGGTAGAATGTCATCTCACTGGATATATTGGAAGGCCACTGAAGTGTGTCGCATGGCTTGGTTGCACCGTTCCTTAGTGCACAGGACTCGGACTGAGAAGGGACAACGAACAGTTCATTAGGAATCTTGCTGAGGAGGTTGAGGGCTGTTTGCTGGTAAATGACCTTCGTCCTGTCTACCAAGCCTTGAGAAATCTGGACTCTAAGCCCTCCTCACAGATGACTGCAGTCTGCTCAGAGGATGGACAGATCTTCTCAGATCATGTTGGGGTTTGTGAACGTTTGGGCTAAGTATTTTGAGCAGCTGTACCAGGAAGGCACTCCATCAGTTACTCTGGATGCAAGTGGTATTACAATACCTGTGCCAGACCCACCCATAAGCGAGGACCTCATATCCTAACTGAGGTTAGGGAGGCGACCTCTAAACTGAAGGGTGGGGAAAGGTACAGGCATATGTGATATCCTTGCTGAACTACTAAAGGCTGAGGGTGAGCCTATGGCACAGATTTGACTGCCATCTGGCAGTCAGGTTCCATTCCCCCTGACCTGTTGAGGGGCATGGTCATCCCTCTCTGGAAGGGGAAAGGGAAGCCCAATGGAATCACATTGCTCAGTATACCAGGCAATGTTTTCACCCACGTCCTTCTGAAACAGATCCGCGACCACCTACTTAGGTACCAGAGCAGTCTCGATTCACTTCTGGCAAGTCCACAATAGACAGTGAGTTCAGTTGTGGGCTGCTCTTAAGAAGGTATTTAACTCAGGGCATCGTGAATCATTATGGGAGATCCTGAGACTAAGGGGAATTCTGACACAGATTATGGGCTTAGTAGCAAGATTATATACTGATACTGAAAGTTCTGTAAAGAGTGGTGGGGGCCTGTCGAACTTCTTCCCTGTTAACTCAAGCTTGAGGCAATGCTGTGTCTTTGCACCAACACTTTTCAACACCTGCATGGACTGGATAGTAGGTAAATGCTATCCATAGTCAGTGTGGAGGAACACTGTACAATATCAAGGTCATAGACGTCGACTTTGCTGACGATGATGCTGTCCTTCTTTGAGTCTCTGAAATCACTGGTGGTGGCTCTTGATGCATTTAGCAGTGAGGTGAAGCCTTTGGGTCTTTACCAAGATCAAGATCCAGGGTTTGGGGGGGCCTGATAGGGGAATGCCTTCAGTCAATACATGCTTGTGGTAAGAACACTGAGAACTTTACATACCCTGGTAGCATAGTCCATGCTTCTGGGCGGTCAGACCAAGAAGTCAGTAGATGGATTGGTCTGGCAGCAGGAACCATGAACTCAATCAACAAGAGCATTTGGATATGTCGGTACCTATGCAGAAGGACCAAGCTACATGTCTTCAAGGCTTTGATACTGCCAGTTTTGCTGTATGGTAGCGAAACCTAGATGCTGTCCAGTGCCTTGGAGTCTCGCCTTGAAGCCTTTTGTAACAAGTCCCACTCCTGATCCTGGGGTAAAGTTGACCAGTCCATGTCTCCAACCGAGAGCTACACCATGAGACTGGCATGGGACCTGTTACTTGCATAATGCGCGACTGCCAACTCAGGCTATATGGGCAAATAGCTCGCTTCCCAGTGGATGACCTTGCCTATCAGATTGTCTCTTTGCGAGACAATCCTGGGTGGAGGAGGTCCATGGGACGACCTAGGAGGTCATGGCTTGGGCAGCTCGACCAGTACTGTTGCGAGGAGTTACGGCCGTTTTATTAAAACGCAGGTGTGGGCCCCGCAATTCAGTCCCCAGGGAAGGGTGCTGGGAGCCCTGCACTTGCGAATGTATTATTAAACTGCACGGGCAATCCCCTTCCCTGGGGACTTCTGCGGGACTATTGGTACACCTTATGCATCTCGCGCACCACAACTGGTATGCCTAATTGTATTATTATGGAAAATAATATTGAATTATGTGTGTTATTAATAAGACATTGGAATTTATGTTGTGGTATTGTATAAGAAACAAGTTTTAATTTTTGAAAATATGTCATTTTGTGATACTGAAATGAAAAGGAAAATTTGTCAATTTAAGTTCTGATAATACATTGTATGGATTTTGAGAACATTGCGCATTGTGAATTTATTTTGTTATCTGGAAGCGTTGTTTACAATCTGGAAACGACCAACCACGTGAACAGCTCTTCGATAAAGATCTTTTAAGTTTAGTCAAAATTTGATGTGTAAATATCAGGTAGGAATATTATATGAATATAATTTATTAGTGATTGTATTAGTGATAAAACTGAAAAGTTTGATATAGTTTAAATCTGTGTTTTAGTACAAAAGTAGATGTATTAATGAAATTGAATGAATAAAGGCTAATCTCTGTGTTTTGAGTCTGTCGTTGTATAGAATGTTATAAGCATATGATATATCAATGAATGTATTGTGTTCCTTCTATACAGCCTGTTGACTGACAGATTTGAGACCTGATGCTGAATTTGATAGAGATTGGTAGTCCATGCGTTAAAACCATCTTTCAAGGGGCAAGGTGCCATGGTGTAAGTGTTTTAATCCATTACTAGAAAATATGATATTGTTAATTCATGTAATAACAATTCCAATAGATTCAATATGATTCATATTTCATGTTTGAGTAGTACAATGATGATTATTATTGCTGAAACTTTTTTTTTATTATTATTATTTTTTAAATTTTACTCCAATTATTTAATCTTTCCTGTGATTTCATTGTTATGGAATATTTTGTTTTGTTGCTGCTTCAGTAGTTTGGATTACTGTTTGCAGGTTGAATAAAACTTACACTGAATCTTGATCTGGATATACTTCAAGGTAAATAAATTATTCTACTCATGGAGTGTTTGGAACCATCCCTGATAGATGAAAATTAAGCGATACACTAATTAATTTTGATTTACAGCCAAATTTATTATATTTTTCGGGGAGAAAAATAGTGTCAAAGCCGACTTTCACTTACAACTGATATATTCACAATCGCTTTCAAAACCTTTGATCGTGCGGGAAAGTTCAAGTTACCAATATGATCACTTTCTATATTTCATTATTAATAAATCCGCCAGTATTGCATATTTCCTGTTTTCAGACTCGTGACAACTCTCATGCCTCGATGTTTTAATTCATCGAACCTTAATCTAATTGAATGATGGTGATTTTATTCTTCATAAAGGCAGGATAGTCGAAATGATAACAAACAGAATGATAACAAACCTAAAATCTCCTCGAAACACACACACACGCACGCACGGACGCACGCACGCATGCACGCACGCACTCACTCACTCACTCACTCACTCACTCACTCACTCACTCACTCACTCACTCACTCACGCACGCACGCACGCACGCAAACACACACACACACACACACACACACACACACAGACCACACAACACACACACACACACACACACACACACACACACACACACACACACACACATGTAGATGTGTATTGATTTACATAGGCCTACATATATGAAGGCTTGCGAATCGAAATTATGCTTTGTTAATTTAAATTTCCTCGCCATGAGGGACCCCCGTGGCTGGAAGCGAGGGTGCATGCGGCCATGCGCCCCGTCGGCCGTAGCCCCCGGTGATGATGATGATGATGATTAAGTGTAAACTTTTCCTTAGTATGCATATATGACGCAAATGGCTTTTTATTGTTCTATTTTTTTATTTTGTTTTATTTTATTTTTTTGGACATGAACATATCACCTTA
>NC_051388.1:45122222-45127222 GCF_015228065.2 Penaeus monodon | reverse complement strand
CGGATTAATCGATGAAAAATATTTTAGTGGCTATTTTGACATTGAGTGAAGAATATTTCCTTTTTAATACGTAAAATTTTATAAAAAAAAAAAAATTATCTATAAATTCTTCTTCCTTTTGCATCTCGTCCATTCACTCGAGTGATGCTTTTCCGGGAAAACGAGAGGAAAAAAGTGCGAGGCGGAAATAACCTAATCAAAATTCTTTCTTCTCCTCGCTTATCGTCAAGAGCTCGGTCCTTAGAGGCAGTGCGCATGCTGCCGTTAGTCAAGTCCATTTCCTACCGACGCTCTGCATCTCCGAAAATAAAAATAATGCAGTTAACTTCAGGACAAATCTTGAAAAATAAGACAACCGTTTTCCGAAAAATGAGATTCGTAAGGACGCGGAACGACACACTGAACCCGGTTCGGCGCGAGTTGTTTTAGAGGCAAATAGTCCGACTTCAGTCCTTGCGTCGAGATTGGAGGAAGAAAACCTGTCTTTAAGAGTTCTTTGCTTATTCCCCGAGTAAACATGTTAGATTAGATCATGTTTCAGACGCCTCCGCTCTTCATCTCCCTTTTTTATATTTCGCTGTGTAATAGCTTACTTATGCTCAACTCATTACTAAATCAAGAGCAAAATGCTAGCGTTTATTTATCTTGTATCAAAGAATTATCAGTTCCAGAGTTACTTTATGATTCATTTTTTTACGCGCGACTCATTAAACCCAGTAATATTTTATAAGCCCGGTATCCCTACTCTGTCAACGAGCTGCCACGGAACCCTCAACCCAGACGGCCTTCACGTCTGACCCTTCAACCCCATCGATTCCTTGGTTAGCCGGCGAGATCCCTCCGGAGATGAGTAGTCGCCTCTCATCTGGGATGCTACGGATGATGTCCTGTAATAAATCCTTCTCCTCCACTCGCCCGCCTCCGTGATTAGGCGAGGCCAGCGCGGAGGAGGCTAAGCCCTCATTTCCAAGACGCCTTTGCCTTGTCATGCGTGGTATATGTTGATGGTGCCTTTCAGGATGGATGTCTTCTCTCGATTTTCCCTCCGGATTGCTCTTATCCAATTTCACAATATGTGTGTGTGTGTGTGTGTGGTGTGTGTGTGTGTGTGTGTGTGTGTGTGTGTGTGTGTGTGTGTGTGTGTGTGTGTTTGTGTGTGTGTGTGTGTGTGTGTGTGTGTGTGTGTGTGTGTGTGTGTGTGTGTGTGTGTGTGTGTGTGTGTGTGTGTGTGTGTGTGTGTGTGTGTACATATATTTATGTATGTTTGTATTAATGTATGTATATATATATGAATATATATATATATATATATATATATATATATATATATATATATATATATATATATATATATATATAATATATATAATATATATATATATATATATATATATATATATATTATATATATATTTATATGGAGAGAGAGAGAGAGTTTTAGATGTGTGACAGTGTGTGAGTTTGTATGTTTCGTGTTTATTTTCTGAAGTTCCAATAAATGGTTGTTCTAGTCTCCGGTGATATCTAAAACGAAGTTTCTTGAAAATAAAACATAGCTATACAAAGATATTATTCCAACGTTGAAGCAATGAAAAAGATTCTGACTAAAAAAAAACGCTAAAAAAGAATATGACTGTCCTAGCTGGTAATGATATTGCTATAGCCATAGTTAATTGGTGTAGCTCTCTTCTCTGTATAACCAACAAGCCACACACACTAAAAAACCAAACTCCATCACACCAAACACACACATTAATATGATATATATTATATCTAATATATTTATATATATGTGTAGTCTTCTATCTATACTATCTAATCATATAATCATAACATCATATATAATCACAACTACACAACATACATATATATATATATATATATATATCTATATATATATCTATTTATATTTGTGTTTTTATAGATATATATGGTGTGTGTGGTATTATGTTATTTAGTATTATTATGTATATATATACAATACATATATATATACTACTATATACTATTTAATACACAAACACATACACAACACAACACACAACACACATATATATCAACACGACTACACACACAACACACAACATCACACACATCACACAACATCACTACTACTACATACTATAATCACACACGCACAAAATACTACTAATCATATACGCACACACTACAATATATATACATATATATGTATGTTTATATATTTAAATATATATATATATATATATATATATATATATATATATATATATACATATATACATACAACACACATGTATATACATATATATATGTATATATGCATGTATATATACGACACACGCAGATCAAAGTATCTGCAAGACCAGCAGCCCATTTGACTCAAACGCAATTTAAATACTAAAAAAACCCTGCTTCGTCTCCCTCGCATCTACTCGGCAAACGCTCCAGCTTCTCCGTCTACTGCCTTTGACTCCTTCATATTTTCTTTTCCCTTCGCCTCCATTGTCCAATCTTCCCTCGCGATTCTTATGCGCGTTTTATAGCATTTTCCTGCAGGTTTAAAAGCCTCATCCTCCGCGCGCAGAAGGAGGTTCGCATTTCATTTTCAGTTATTTTCCTTTCTTTTTTGGTTTTTTGTGTTTTTTTTTTTACCTTTCTTTTGGGGGGAGGGGGGGCTAAGTGGTCCACCTTTTTTCTTTTTTCCTTTCTCTTTTTTTTTTTTTGCTTTTTCTCCGCAGTAAAATGAAAACGCCAGCGCTTTCATCTGCTACCTCTGACATTCGCCTTAAAGACCTGCTTCGTGTTTGTTTGAGAGTTCGTTCGTCGGAAAGTCACAGCGTGGTCTTTTCTTCTTATTCTCATTTTGGTATGTACTTTGGTTATTTTTTTTTTCCTTTCTCTTAGTGTTTCTCTCTCTCTCTCTCTCTCTCTCTCTCTCTCTCTTTGCGTGTTTTTCTTCTTTCATGGTTTATTCTTTCGTGTGTTTCTTCTTTCTCATAGTATTTCTCTTCTTCCCTTTGATGTATTCTTCATTTTATTTTTCTTCTTCCCTTTTTTTATCTGCTTGATCTTCTTCCTTCGGTATATTCCTCATTCGCTTTTCTTCTTCTTTTTGGTGTATTTTTCGATTACTTTTTCTCTTCCTTCTGTGTATTCTTCGTTTGATTTTCATTCTTCCCTCTGTGTATTTCTTAGTCCTTTTGGTGTATTCTTCCATCAATAATCTTCTTCCTCTTAGTATATTCTTTCATTAATTCTTTCTTTTGGTGTATCCTTCCATCAATTATCTTCTTCCTTTTGGGGTATTCTTCGTTCGATTTCCTTCCTCCCTTTGTCGCATTCTTCAGCTGAATTTCCTCGGCGACGTCTATCCTCGACGCAACGGGGACTTTATGGACGCGTTACAATGCTAAAATCTCGCGAGTTTCCTGCACCCTGACAGATTCTGAGTTCCAGGACGACCTTTTATTCCTCGAGGTCTCTGCTCTCTAAAAATCGGGTCCCCCTTGTCTTGGGCTCGCGTTTATTGCTTCTGTTTTTTTTTGTGTGTGTGGAGGAGGAAGGTCGAGCGGGTTGTCTCGATCGAGATATTTGCCACGGTCATTTACGTTGGTTCTGGCTGTAGGTCATTCAGGAAAAGGAGTAGGGATATGATATAAAGATAGGGTATTCGTATATACAAACGCACGGGTGAAGAAATGAAGTGGGAGTAAATAGGATAAATGAAAATGAAAATAGCTAAAATAAATGAAGATGAAAGTATATAAAATAAATAAGAATAAAAAATGAAAAGTATAAAGAACACATATATAAACAGAATCTTAAGAGAAATAGCCTGAACCACGATTTAATAACCGGGCTCCGGGATTCCAGCATGGGTTGCTTCACAGTTGACGCTTCCTCATCAGGCCGCGACAGCGCCATTCGTCCCAGCACCCTCCCCCCACCTCCTCGCGTTGATTATCTTCATCTCAGGTCCTCGCAGCATCCGCTCGAGAGCCTGGATGCTATCTGTCACGTTGGAAGCTCGGCTCCTTCGCTGTGAATATTTTATGGCATGCGGCGATAGACTTAGCATGATGGGATCCATTTACTGAGCGATTGTTATTTGCTGCGGTGGTGGGTGGTATTTGCATAATCTCCAAATTTAATCGTAAAAAGAACAAAGATAAAGAAGAGACACTATTACGTGACTGTCAGATGAAGCTCCGTCACTAGATAACGCTATCTTCCTTCTTCATGGGATGATTTTTTTTTTTCTTTTTAAAGTTTCGGCCAAATGGAACGGAAAAAGAGACATAGGACTGATACGTCCGCGTATGGATCTGTAAATCCCAGCGAATGTCGTGCGTGCGGCGTCGCCTCCGCCAGATAGCATCGCGCGCCCATCGGTTACATAGCGAGCTCTCTGGCGACGTCGACGTATTTTTCGCTTTCTATGTGATCGCGGGCAGGCAGACATGCGCGAAAACTTACGTACATGTGGGCATACACACGGTGTTTATATGTGTGTGTATATGGTGTGTGTGTGTGTGTGTGTTTGTTTGTGTGTGTGTGCGTGTCTGTAAGTGTGTTTGTGTGTGTGTGTGTGTCTGTACGTGTGTGTGTTTGTGTATGTGTATGTGTGCGAGTGTGTGTGCACATATGTATGTATAAATAAATGCAGTAGCAGCAAAAACGCACATACAGTGCAATAAACGGATGGTGCATTTTCTACAATATTTGGATGGTAAATACTCTTGGCAGTTGGGAACTTCTCGGCATGTATGTTGTCGTACTTTAGCGTAGCAATTGCTGGGCAACGACTGCAAAATGGCCTTGTTCATCTTGTTTCCATATGTATAATATGAATATATATATATATATATATATATATATATATATATATATATATATATATATATATATTTTATATATAAAATGTGTGTGTGTGTGTGTGTGTTGTGTTTGTTGTATGTTTGTGTTGCATTTATTTCTTTATCTATGTATATTGTGCGTGTTATCTCATCATATATACG
>NC_051388.1:45089722-45097222 GCF_015228065.2 Penaeus monodon | reverse complement strand
TATGAGGTCGAGGCTAAATAGATGAGGCTTGTGTTTCGTGGGTGGGTGTGTTTGCGGATACGGGGAAAGTGTGGATACTTAATCGAATTCTCTTGTGAAACTGATTTGTTTGCTATTCATTATTTTTGTTATTGTCATCATTTGCCACTTTTATTACCATTATCATAATTATCTTCATTATTTTTATTATTGATATTATCATTATCATTATCATTATCATTATGATAATAAGGATGATAATAATAATAACAATGATAACAATAATGGTAATGATAATGATAATGATAATAATAATGATAATGATGATGATAACAATAATAACGGTAATAATAATAATAATAATGATAAGTATTGTTCTCATTATCATTATTATTCGTAGTAGTAGTAGCTGTGGTACTTGTTATAGCATAATCATCATACTAAGTAGTAGTAGTAGTACTAGCAGTCATAAAAACTACAATATTATCATACGTTAGCACATAATCCAGGGTGGTAAAAATCCTACTCCCTTCACATAATCTCACAATTAAAATCCACATTATACAACCAAGCGCTATTTATAACACATCATTTGGCGTGGTCATTCCAGGGGAAAAAAATTCTCTCTCGGGTGGGGGAAATAGGGGGTGGGGGCAATTCTCATCCCCATTACTTGCATCCATTATGCTGCCTTTTCAGCACTGCTCTACCAACCTCGAATGAGTGCAAACATGAAAACAGCTAAAAATACACATCCTAAGTGGAGTCGTATTTTTCGCAAACGATCTATTCAAATGCGGACAGCTTAGGGCCTTGAATCCCAAGCCTGTGGGGTTTAATCGTTTTTATTGTGATAGTCGATGCGTAAAAGTAGGGAGGGGAATATGGTTTCAATACAGTGATGATGAATTGTTTATGTATCTATATACTTGCACTGCCATGTAATTCTGGTACAAGAAGAGTGTATTTTCTAAGATTCTTGAATTGATAAAAATAATAATAGTGATAGTAACTATAATCTATTTTGTTTTTCATCCGTCCGTTCATTTGTTATCATATTCCATGTGACTACAGACTTTGTTTCTGCATTTTGATATAAGATAGAGCATATTATACCTGAAATCAAATTCCATGGGATTGTTGACTTCCTTAAAGCGCAAAGTGGAGTGTTAACTGACAAAATAAATCACGCACGCACGCACGCACGCACGCTCACGCACGCACGCGCGCGAACACACACACACACACACACACACACACACACACACACACACACACACACACACACACACACACACACACACACACACACACACACACACACACGTACGCACGCACGCAATAACGCACACACATGCACGCACGTACGCGCATCGAATCTATAAGAATTCTATTCAAACTATTATAATCATTATTATCGTTATTATTATTTCTATTACTATTGCTTTTGCTTTTACCTTTGTCATTTTATCATTATTATTTGACGAGGCAAGTGCACTGCATTGAAGTAGGTAGTCAGTTTATGCATATTTATCATTTACATAACAATCCAAGTGGGGGGGGGGGGGAGGTTAAGAAGAAGGGTAGAAGGAGGAGGATAAGAAGGGAGGAGAGACAGAAAGGGAAGGAGCATAAATAGAGAGAAAAAAAAAAGATAGTGAAATGGGGAAGGGGAAACAGAAGAGAAACTTCAATAGGAAAAGAGGATAAGGAAAGGAAAGGGGAAAAGGAGAAGGGATAGAAGACTCAGAGACAAAGGTGGATGGAAGGAAGAGAGGGAGGGATAAAGAGGGGAAGGAGGTGGAGGAGTTTAAGGAGGAGGACGAACAGGGAAGTGGGAGAGGACAGAATTAGGGCGTAAATTGGGCGAGAGGAGTGCAATTATAAGGAAGATATGGGAGTGAGTGTCGGTGGAAGAGCGGGAAAGGAAAGGGAGAGGGAGAAGGATAATGTAAATAATAATCATGATACTAACATAATAACAATAATAATGATGATACTAACAATAATAATAAGGCCGCGGTGGCCGAATGGTTAGAGCGTCGGACTCAAGACTGTCACGACGGCAATCTGAATTCGAGGGTTCGAGTCACCGACCGGCGCGTTGTTCCCTTGGGCAAGGAACTTCACCTTGATTGCCTACCTAGCCACTGGGTGGCCAAGCCAGCCCAAGTCAAGTGCTGGTCCCAAGCCCAGATAAATAGAGAGAATGATTACCTAAAGGGTAACACCGGCACTCTCCGTGGAAAGGAACTGGGGACCCTACCACGTACTCACTCCAAGAGCATCACAACATGAAGACTACAATTAAGTATCATGCTGTGACCACGGCGGCTCAAGCATGAACCTACCGTTAAAAGAAGAAGAACAATAATAATGATGCTTATAATAATATTAATAATAATCATTATTATTGCCAAAATAATAATAATAATAATAATAATAATAATATTGATAATATCGATAATAATAATAATATAATAATAATAACAATATTAATAATGTCGTGTTAAAACTTACAAATACCAAAGGAAAGGTTTGCTGACCAAAGATCGCTGCCACCACTCGGGATTTCGATTTTTGTTGCGCCCCGAGAAACCCCGAGAAGCGATTTCATTCAAAGTTCGACGAGGATAGCGTGACTCTGCAGTTAAGAGTGGCCGTAGGGTGGTTTAGTTTTTTTTTCTTTCTTATCATTAAGAGGAAGTTTTATATTGTTGGTAAAGAAAAATTATTTTTTTGATTTATGAATTCTTCTTAATATGATAATATAATATCTTGTCTTACATAATAATAAACAGATTAATTAATTAATAAAAATAATAATATTATTATTATTAGTAGTAATAATAATAATGATAATAATAATACCAAATAAGTAAATAAACAAATATAAGATATACTCAATAAAAATAATGATAACAATAGACAAGATAATCTAATTGATAGATAATACACATTAAGTAAATAAACCAATTATAATCAGTACTTCAAGTCACAGAAAAATAATAGAAATGATAATCTAAATGATAAAGTAACTCACTAATTTCATAAGATAAGAACAATTATGTCTTGCTTGTTTTTTCGCATTATACCACAGAGACACAAAAAACGAACTAAGACGGAACCACAAACACAAACATATAACACAATATCCACACCACCTCCCATCACACACACACACACACACACACACACACACACACACACATACATATGTACCACTTTTGACTGACAGCACGCTAATTAACCTGCAGAGCTGTCCTCAACGACGAATCTCCGACTTTTACCTTATACCTTATTTTTTCCGTCGCTTCTCCTGTGCTGTACAAGATAGAAAGCCTCGTCCATCTCCACTGTCAAGGGAATAGTTCAGAATTGAACAGCTTTGACCAATGACCTTTTATGTCTCTCGTGACACGCGCGACGCAGCATTTCTGTTGCTGATGATCCAGTAGCTGTCGCCATCTGAAGAAGTCTTAAATTTTCAGTCTTTTTACATACCTGATCTTGGACAAGTTTTAGAACATCCCATTTGCTCCTAAACTCCCTTATTCCTTCAAAAATAACGCTTAAGTGCTATTGGCTTCGTCTCACTTGTACACGATAGAAAGTTTCGTCCATCAAAAAAAAAAAAAAAAAAAAAAAAAAAAACAAAAAAAGAACACCAAGAAAAATAAATCAATTAATAAATTTTTCAACTAAATTTACATAATAATAATAATTGCTGGAAAGCGTTTGTTCACGTTTATGTTGGTATTCCATCCACGTTTCATAAATGCTAAAACATTTCTTTAATTAATACAATCAAAATTTATCTAACTAGAAATATACCAATGACAATACAAAACACTAATATAACGTTCTTTCATCGTTTTCTTGTTTTTCATCTCCCTACGTCCAACAAAATGGCTTGAAATGAAATGCAATTGACAATGACAAATCAAGATTTGACAGGCAGTGCTTAATACTAGTATAGTATCAGTTCAGTGCAAATGACAACAAGTATTAATGAATGACAGTGTCCCGTACGTGCCATGAAGTGACATGACTGTGACATGACATGTAGTGATAATGACATATGACATATCAGACAATGACAGTGACAGTGTCAGTGTCAGTGCAGTGACAGTGACAGTGACAATGACATGACAATGACAATGACATGACAATGACAATCATGACATGATCAAGACATGACAATATGACAGTGACAATGACATGACATGACATGACAGTGACAGTGACAGTGACAGTGACAGTGTCATGTTCATGATGTCAGTTCATGATAATGACAGTTCAAAGCGTAGTGCATGTCTACATGATGAGATCAACGGCAGTATCATTAAACCACGCGGCCCGTTAATCCAGTGACACAGGACAGAAATGACAGTGTCAGCAATACACTTTTTCAGTGCATGTGGTATGTCAACGCAGTATCAACAGGATACGTGAGATACAAGACAGCATTATACGACACCGTGCTGTGTAATGTGTCGGTGGGGTGGACGTGGTCTGTGTGTGTCGTGGTGTCTGTGGTGTGTAGTGTCGTGTGTGATCAGTTTGAGTGTCAGTGTGTATGTATGACTATGTGATTGTTATATGTTATTGTGTAAAAAGATGTATCATGTGTAGATACGGTATGTAAACCGCAGAATAATTCAGAGTTACACACAAAATTAAATGTAAAATAACCCTTTTAAAGTAAATGGATATCAACGCAAACCGCAAGCAAATGAAGGTAAGAGAATAAAAAACGCATTATAAAATGTGTGTGTGTTTGTGTGTGTGTGTTGTGTGTGTGTTGTGTGTTTGTGGTTTTAGTGGGTTTTGGTTGTGTGTTGGGTTGTGTGTGTGTGGTGTGTGTGTGTGTGTGATGTGTGTGTGTGTGTGCGTGTGTATGTGTGTATGTGTGTGTATGTGTGTATGTGTGTATGTGTGTATGTGTGTTGTATGTGTATGTGTGTATGTATGTGTATGTGTATGTGTATGTGTATGTGTGTATGTAAATGTAAATGTAAATGTAAATGTAAATGTAAATGTAAATGTAAATGTAAATGTAAATGTAAATGTAAATGTAAATGTAAATGTAAATGTAAATGTAAATGTAAATGTAAATGTAAATGTAAATGAGTGTGTCTGTGTGTGTGTGTGTTTGTGTGTATTTGTGTATTTGTGGAACGATTTGCAAAGCTGAGGACGATTCTTGGTAAATTGTGGTTGTAATGAGGTTTATATTAAGTGGTCTCGTATATCAGCCGCTCCGGAAAATGGTCCCTGTTATTCTCTCTTTTTTCTCTCTCTCCTCTTTCACTTGGTGTTTTCCTCTGTGTTTGTAACTCTTTTTGTCTTTGGATCGCTAACTGTCACAACCAATTGCCTGTCTGTGTCTGTCTGTCTCTCTGTTTCTCTGTTTCTCTCTCTCTCTCTCTCTCTCTCTCTCTCTCTCTCTCTCTCTCTCTCTCTCTCTCTCTCTCTCTCTCTCTCTCTCTCTCTCTCTCTCTCAGCAGTTTTCCTTATGCTTTGCTGGAAATTCTTTCTATTGGATCTGCTATTCACCGTAAAAATTCAAGAGCATCGCCGTTAACACTGCTGTCCTTTTAATATGCAACACACAAGCACAAAGACTGATAGACTAAGTAACAGACAGAAAAATAAATGAGAAGACTGATACATACTCAGACACTAACACACACACACACACACACACACATATATTAGAGAGAGAGAGAGAGAGAGAGAGAGAGAGAGAGAGAGAGAGAGAGAGAGAGAGAGAGAGAGAGAGAGAGAGAGAGAGAGAGAGAGAGAAGGGAAGAGATCAACAGACAGATACACAGAGGTTGATAGTCAGGTAGAAATATTGGCAGATAAGTAGATAGATAGTCAGATCTACACAGACACATATGGTTTTGTACCCTACAAGGCCTGGCATTTTCGTGAAATATGATATACAAGAGACGTGGACATATTTCCATATTCGGCAGCGGTATTGGCGAGTACGTATATATAAGAAAATATTGTTAATTGAAATCTTGTTATTTTGTTATTTCATATCGGACTTTCGTCTGTGATGGAAGCCGCCTTGCCTAAGGGCTTCATTCTTCCAGTTATATTTTATTTTTTAAAGTCACACATTCTTATTCTGAATTTATTAAACATGTAAAAATCTTCTTACATTTTACTTGCTTTGTAATTCAACAGTTGAATAACTGCTACAAAACTGGCTAACAGCAATATTCGAGTTCTCCAAAATCCATCCCGGCGTGATACAACTAGCAAATGTAGTCGGCGTTTGGCAAAGTGTATGTGTCTGGGTTGTGTACCAATCGTTTCATGATGCTAAGAAGTTTGCGTTGGAAAATAGAGTGTGCATTTTCAAGTTTTGTTTATTTTAAGGAATCTTAAATTTTAAGGTATCTTAGATAAAGGGGACCGATTGTTTTGTGTTATCTGCAATATGGCAAAGGCTACGATCTTATCATTCTTTCTACAAGGCATCGGGTCGCTGTATACGAATTGGATTCTCCAGAGACCAGAAACCTGATGTAGCGGAAATATAGCACTCTAGGTTGATGGAATGATCCACTTCAACTTTCTCTTGAGTTTGAAGACCCCCGCCCTCAACCGACGAAGCGGACTGTGCAGTCACTGTCCCTGAAGACGGAGGCTGGCGGCGGTGGATCGGCGACACTTCCAGATGTGTGTGTGTGTATGTATGTATATGTATACACATATGTAAATGTATATATATATATATATATATATATATATATATATATATATATATATATATCGAATAAAAGAGCAACATTAAAAATCCACAACTGCTCTGAATATCAAATTAAACGAGGGAGAAAGTAAATAGTTTACTTGTATTTATGTTTAAAAGTTTGTGAAAATCAAATTTGCAATTGGGTTAATATCGGTTAATGGTGTAATATTTACACTTTATATATACATATATATATATATATATATATATATATATATATATATATATATATATATATATATGTATATATATATAGACACACACACACACACACACACACACACACACACACACACACACACACACACACATACATATAGTGATCTGTCCTACGACAGGTCCTTTTTGGCATTCATTTTCTCCATGACCCTCTATTCTGTGTTAATTCACTTAGCATGCCCACTCTTTTTCAAGGGACTGGTGGTCATTCCCTGAGAGATCTTCCAAAAATATTTACTGTTTTTTTTTTTTTTAAACACCATCTCTAGAAGGGCTGTCAGTCAGGGCTAGAGTCCCCTCTGCCCTTATTTCTATTTCTTCCATAGCATTTTCAACAGAAGGTTTTTTCACTCGGCTGCTAATTATTTTCTCGACTCGAAATTCAAAGGAAAAAGTCCGGGCCAACACTGATGCCTCGTTTGCGTCTCCTTTGAAACGTACATCCCATTACCCAAAATCAAAGGTGGGCTGAATTATTCATCAAGGATTGTCAGTGCATTCTGAAACTATGTCGCAATGCACCAAAGGAA
>NC_051388.1:45079722-45082222 GCF_015228065.2 Penaeus monodon | reverse complement strand
ACACAAAATATATAAAGGTACAGTTAAAAAGTGATACAGAAAATGATGAATAGTATAAAGTGATGAAATTAATAACAAATGGGTGAATGATCAAAGTGAAAAGAAAGAAAGAAAGAAATAAAGAAAAGAAAAACATGGTACCACATCCCGCTTTCAAATCTCTCATTGCCAGCTTTTCACTAGATACTCTATCTTAAAGTCTTTCCCTATAGAAAGGCACATAATCAACTTTATTCCTATAATCATTATCATTTTCGTTATTTTTTTCCTTAACTCTCTTTAACATCAACGTTAACCTTTAATTTCACCATCATCCCTACTTTTTTTTTAAATAAACAAAACGTCAAGAAAAGCAGTGAAATCTCGCAGCAAAATCTCACAGTAACTTTTGGTTTTCTCACTCTCACTCTAACCTGAAATCGCATGGTTTGGAGATTACATTTTCCTGGCAGAGTTTCGCGTGTTCTAAATGCTTGTTATGTTTTTCTCTTTTATTCCTAATGGTGCATTTTACTGCAGTGATGATGATTGATAATGATATTGGTGATGGTGATGGTGATAATTATCATCGTCATTGTTATTATTATTGTTATTATTATTATTATTATTATTATTATTATTATTATTATTATTTTGTAATTGTTATTGTTATTATCAATATCATTATTATTATCCGTTATTATTATGATTTTTCTTCTACTTTCTATTATTTTATTTCTTCTTCTTCTTATTATTATTATTATTATTGCGCGTTTTCATTCCGAAAAACACCTGGTTTCACAGCCAAACTTTACGTGTTGTTTCAAGTAAAGGTTCTGGATTTTTTTCCCTCTATCAGATCCCAACTTTTTGGGTTCATTTCGACTTGGCACAATCATTTCCTCTGAGGTATTTGCGTCAGAGGGAATGCTACATTGGTCTTTTTCCTGTGAATTCTGGTCTTTTTGTGGTTGTTTCTCGAACTGCTAATTGGCGTGATCCATAAGACGGTTATTTCATCTTTCCGTGGCTGGTCTTAATCTTTTGATCTTCTGCCTTGCTCTTTGCACGCTTTAAAATCAGACAAAGCAAATGTGTAAGATTTAAAAAAAAAAATATATATAATATATACATATTTTTTTCAAACTAAAGTTGTTCTAATATGATGCGATCTATGGTTTATTTAATATTACTATAGATTCCACAAAGTAGATCAGTCTCTTTTTGAAAATTCAATGAAAATATTACACCGTTGGAGGTCTACACGCTGGGCATGTATTTTTGAAATGTTTCATTAATATATTTTTAATTTTTATGATATTTTCCACTACTTTATTTACTACGATTGACCGTCTGTTTTCGCATGTTTCAATAATGGTTCGTTGTTTTTTTATGGTACTTCCAAGACCGTTTCAACTTTTACATGTCTGTCGAGTATTGCTTACTGGTTTCAGTGTGTTGATAAATTAACTGGAAGAGGGAATCATTTGATCTGGAAAATAAACTAGATCTTATATTTGGTAGGTTCATGAGTCATAATCCATCTGAATTTAAGTTTCCATGGTAGATGTTCGATCGAATTCGGCCGTTGATTAACACATCTTCTAACTTTTAAATAGTTTATTTTCATCGTTTTTTATATTTCGCTTATTTTCAAGTCGATGATACTATGGCGTAAGTGATGCCGGGCGCGAATGAGGATGAAAGCGAGAGGGAGGGATCGACAGACAGAGAGCGACAAGAATTGCGGGACAAGAATTGCGTTATACAAAACATTATCATGTATTATGATCGCGATTGTATTTGATTGACTGATGTTTTCATACATACATTTATATTTGTTAGCATTGTCATTATCATCCTAATATTGATATTTGTTATTATCATTATCTTTATTGTTGTTGCTAATCTTTTTATTATCATTATCATAACTGTTATCATTAGTATTATCATGATAATCATTATAATGATAGTAATAATAATAATAATAATAATGATAATGATAATGATAATGATAATGATAATGATAATGATAATGATAATGATAATGATAATAATAATAATAAGGATAATGATAGTGATGATGATGATAATAATTTTCAGTATCATTATGATAATAATAATTATTACTATCATTATGATGATAATAATTATGATCATTATTATTATATTATAATAATCATTATTATTATAATTGTAATTGTAATTATCATTGTTATTGTTGTTATTGTTGTTGTTGTTATTTTAACTATTATTGTTGTTTTTTATTAATGTCATTTATTATTATTATTATTATTATTATTATTATTATTATCACCATTATTATCATCATCATCAGTGTTTTGTATTTATCTATTATTATTATATTATATTATTATTATTATTGTATTATTTATTATTATTATTTATTATTATTATTATTATTATTAATTATTATTATTATTATTATATTTATTATTATTATTATTATTATTATTATTATTGTTAATATTTTTTATAATTATCCTTACCAGTATTATTA
>NC_051388.1:45049722-45052222 GCF_015228065.2 Penaeus monodon | reverse complement strand
TTCCTCTTTTTTCTTCTTCTTCGTTTTCTCTCTCTCTTTCACCTCTTTCTCCCTCACCTCCCCTCACCCTCCCGGCTCGATCCGTGAAAGGGAAAATGTAAGTCAACTGCCACGGACTAGGAAAAGTCTTATAAAACTTGAACAACTTCATCTAAACACAGTACGACCCTCACGATTTCAATATCCAGCCTTATTTTTTTTTAAACAAGGGGGCAAAAGTCAAGAATATATTATGAAAACGGGAGAGAGAGAAGAAATGTCGTTAGTTGGAAAATAAAAGTGTTCCAAACATGTTCCATAATGAAGGATCGTCTTTTGTTTATGACCTCATGGTGCAATGCCCTCCAGACACAGGCGAGTGACGTGTAGTGGGCGACATGCAAACGTCAATACAAGAGTTTAAAAACATACAGAAAAAAAAGTTATGTATAAACTTTGACATGCATTTTTCTTTAATGTCTTATTAAAGTGTGTGTGTGTAACATAAACCATCACCGCCTCGTTCCTTCTTTTTATTTTTGACTCGTATTTATTGCACTAAGGCAGGGGGCTTTTAATGAAGTAATTTATTTATATGTTGGGTTTCTGTACAAGTTGCCTTTAAACCACTTAAGAAGATTTTTTATCACTTCGGTTATTGAGTTTCTTTGACAGCTTTTGAAGGACCCTTAACGGAAATGTGGTTATGTAGTTATGAATTCTTACAAAAGAAAGAAAAAAATTGGGAAAACCAAACTTAAAATTCCTTCAGATGAAAAAATAAGGAGTAATTCATAGAAAGGATACAATAGTTGTTTGAGACTGGTGAACCTTCCTTTTTTCTGCGTTGTTTGTGCAATATATATATATATATATATATATATATATATATATATATATATATATATATATATATATATATATATATATATTATATAAAACGTGATATTTATACTTGTACTTTTAATATAATATTTATTGTTATGTATTTTTACTTACGGGAGACATTATTTATTGTTAAATCTTAGAAATATTTTAATCCCACAAGATATTTGTCGCTGTTGACGTACATACATACAACGGGTTAATGAAACTTTTTCATTTTCTCCAGACGTCTGCTGGGCCGACGGTCTCATTCTTCAGTTCCTTGCAACTATTATCATGGTAAAAATGTCAACTTCGTAAATAGAATAGATTCAAGTGATATGCCTTATCTCTCATTCCTGTGATTTTTTCAGATATTTATAAAGTAGGAAAATAATCAACACTATACGTTTTTTACTCGCTTAATCCATTCGCATGTGAACTCTCGTCAAGAACCAACGGATCTTTGAACCCAAGTTCCGGGCCAAGAATGACAAATGAGGCTTGTCTGGCGCGAACCGCCCGCCGTCGACGAGAGTGAGGCTCAAACTGATCAAAAAGACATTGCCCAGGACTCAGAGGAGGATATAGGTTGACGCAGTAATGGCCAGACTTTGGACTCTGCGATCTGTTTTATAGACAGAAAATCTTTTGCGGTCTACCGTCAGGGGCGTCGTCAAGAAGGAAAAGTAGGAAGTGTCTCCCCCTCCCTCCCCCTTTCACCAAGACTCCCAAGGTGGCCTCCGAATGACCTAAATCATTACACATTCTCCAGCTTTGTTTAAAAATTTAGTTAAGATTATAGTTGAGTTATATAGTGTATATAACGTTTGAAGGTTTGCATACTTTCATTTCTCTTTTGTTCACATTATGCACTGATTTAGAAGCTACATTTTAGTCATGTAAAAATGAATAACTAAAAATGATATGCTAATATTTCACACACACAAAAAAAAGACTATTGCTTAATCTACCCATTAACAATCGATATTTGTGTCACCAATAGCAAATCGAATATCACAAAAAAACAAACAAACAAACAAAAAACAACAACAACAAAAAAAGGACTGAACATTTATATTTCTAACAATATTTGGTGAAAAGACTGTTATAGCTTCTTTTAAAACAATCAGCCTATACAGTGACAGGAGATACAGTGTGCATGGCCTATTATCATGATTGTCATGGTATTTACACAATGCACTGGGTATAACAACAGGACCAACAAAGTGCTTAATTTCCTTTAGAACATTATATCAGTATATCCACAAGAAGGTAAAACGCCTCTGACCCTGTTGATACTATATGTGAGCGTGGGGGGGGGGGGGCTCTCAGACACAGCTTATCACGCCCATAGAATCATGTATTCACATTATGCCGACTAGGAAAAATCTTTGAAAATACCAAAAGCACATAAGGGTTGCAGGTGTGTAATATAATAAAATCTGATTTTATTTTATTTATTTATTTATTCATTCATTCATTTATTTTTTTAACGCCATTTGCCGATCAAGTGAGAAGGATAGATGTAGAAAATGTATGAATAACAATAAATAATTTCTAGAGATCTACCCTCATGTAACCTACTGATGTGTTCCTACAATATAACCAAAGGTGATAGAGATTTGTTTTTGTATTTCTTATTCCTATGTCTGTC
>NC_051388.1:45039590-45044590 GCF_015228065.2 Penaeus monodon | reverse complement strand
ATATTAGTTTGGATGAAAGTGACTTACATTTTAACTGTAGTCACTCAACGGCAAGGCGAGAAATCCATAACGGTAGCGAAGGGAGACCTAAATGCAATTTTCTGAAAGGTTTCCATATAACTCTTACCAATTGGATATCTTTCCTAAAAATGCATAGACGAAATTCATACATCTCTGAACACCTCACAACGTTTTCTATAACGGTGAACTTCTTCAGTTTTAGTTTCATTTGAGCGTAAGTATTTGAAGGGGGGACACATTCAATAAAATTTCGCTGGTCAAAGGTATTGAAAAGAAAAGGGGAGAAAAAACGAAAAGAAAAAAAGAGATATATTTGAAAAAAAAAAATGGAAAGAAAGAACGTGAGAAAAAATATGACGTACTGCAAAAGAAAGAAGGAAAAATGATGGCAGCTACTGACCGCACCGAAAGAGAAAAAAAGAAAGAAAGGAAAAAAGAATGGATAGAAAAAGAGACAAAAAGAGACAAAAAGAACACAGTGGCGAGTATTTCGTGTTGCAAACCGTGATTAATTACTCACAATATGGTAATTTATTCATTAACCACGTCGACCAACCAAAATAAATTACAACCCAGTCACACGATGTGTTATGTACACTAAGGAGAGATAACTGTCTTGTATGACATATGAACATTAGTATTTTTGTAAATTTATAATGAATAGCATTATCTCTTGACGAAGATTTACACTGTCGTTGCATCTGATAGAACTATGGTTTACGAGCTTAAACGATAAAAATTCCTTTTTTACTCAGAAGTCTTCACGTACTTTATTTACCATAAATCTACTATTTTACTACTATCTATCTATTTTTAAAGGAATCTAAACCTCCTTAAGTGGTTTGTCAAGGACTTTGATGACAGAAAAATGATGTTTAATATATTGATAGAAAGGTAGACGCATACTGGTTTCTTTAATGTGTCTTTGACTAAATTTTTGTTTAATTATAGACTTGGCGACAACATTTTTCTTTTTTCGATCCGCATGGGGAGTAAATTGGATATAGGGATGTAGTAGAAATAAGTATGATATACGATAACTCTATATGTGTAGGTATGCCAGAGTGAGTGTGTGAAATAAGTGAGAGAAAGAGAGGGAAAAGAGAAGAGAAGAGAAGAGAGAGAGAGAGAGAGAGAGAGAGAGAGAGAGAGAGAGAGAGAGAGAGAGAGAGAGAGAGAGAGAGAGAGAGAGAGTATGTATATGTGTTTATGTGTGTGTACGTGTGGTTGCCCGTAAACAAAGAAAAGGTAGATTTACTACACTGTTTCGAGTATTCGTTTTTTTTTTCTCTTTCTTTTCCTTTTCTCTTTAATCTGACAATATTTGATTTACGAAACGGCAATTGTGATTGGTGAACCTGTTCTGGGTTGTGTCGATCGCGGGAAAGGATTTTCATTTTTTTTTTAAACAATAGATAAAAACATATTCATGAATTGAAAGCGCAACAATGGTCACTGTATTTCATGATTTCAACACTACATGTCAACCTGCAAAATACGTCGGAAAATGGTCACAAAAGTCTGAACCCCGATTTGTCGGTATTATTTGCTAAAATTCTAAAAATCTTTCATGGATATTACAGCTAAATCAACTGCGCCCGAGACTCTCGCTTACGGAACATTTCGCTCACAGTCACTTTTTATTTTTATCGTGCTTCGTGTTAACAGATTACGCTTCCTGGAATAAGAAAGAAAAAAGAAAAAAAGAAAAAAGAGAGAGAGAAAAAAAATTGATGCGAAAGGAAAAACAAATCATATCTATCAATAACTACAAACAACCTCTACAGATTTGATACATTTCGCTTACCAGCTCTGCTACGATTACACAAGGGCAAATAAATTACTACGTGTAGTGTAGGTTAACTTTGTCCACACACACCAAGTACAAACCAAAGACTTGCTATAACTTACCAGGTACCCGGTCCAAGTTCGACATTAGTTCCTTGTCTCTCATTCTCTTGGGTAAAAACGTTCACAAATAATATTTCGGTAAAGGTTCAGAAAAGTACATTTGATATCACTGCCATCGTTTCTATTATTAGTATGACATTTGATAATAAAAACAGTGAGAATAATATTAGTATGTAGTAATAATAATGATAACAGTCATAATCACAATAGCGATAGTGATAATGATTATAATAATGATGATAACAATAATAATACTAATAATGATAATAATAAGAATTAATAACAATGAAACTGATAATATCGTGATAAAGATGATAATAATAGTAATAATAATAATATTTAAAAAAATAATGATAATAATAATGATAATAATAATAATAATAATAATAATAATAATATAAAAATAATAACAATAATAAAAAAAAAAAAATAATAGTAATGATAATAAATAACAACAACAACAACAACAACAACAACAACAACAATGATAAATATGATGATAATAATAATAATGACAGCAATAACAGTAGAAATAATAATATGGATAATGATAATAATGACAAAAATGTTGATAATAATGATATTGCTAATGATAATGCTAATGACATGGATAATGATAATGATAATGATAACAATAATGAAAAAGATGATAATAATAATAATTATTATTCTTACTATTATTATAAGGCCGCGGTGGCCGAGTGGTTAGAGCATCGGACTCCAAGACTGTCACGATGCCAATCTGAGTTCGAGGGTTCGAGTCACCGGTCGGCGCGTTGTTTCCCTTGGGCAAGGAACTTCACCTTGATTGCCTACCTAGCCACTGGGTGGCCAAGCCAGCCCAAGTCACACACACACACACACACCACACACACACACACACACACACACACACACACACACACACACACACACACACACACACACACACACACACACACACACACACACACACACACACACACACACATACACACATATATACACACACACACACACATACATGTGTGTGTGTGTGTGTGTGTGTACGTATTCAAACACATACACATATATACAAATAAATTCAATCTAAAGCCGTAAACCAGAGCCTACTGCATATACGGGATTTATTATACTAACATAATCTATATAAAAAAAAACAATAATCGCCTACAACGCTGGTCATTTTAATCAGTCGAGATTCGGCACAGCATCAGTTCGGGAGATCCGCTGCATTACAAATGCGGATGCTTGGCGATGAAGCAACATATTGGCTGTAATCCCACAGACTCGACTAACTCAGATTCCTAGCAAGCACTGAGATATTATCATAGTCGATTGCCTCTGTGGGTCTCTCTGCAGCAGAGGGCTTTGGCAGCGATGATTGGAGACAAAGTGATGCAACAGAATGTTAGTTGTGAGAATTTTCAAAGGAAATATGGATTTACATTATAAATTATACAGAATATATGCATATCTATCTATCTATCTATCCATTTATGTGTGTGAATATATATACATACACACATATATATACATATATATATACATACATACATACATATATATATATATATATAATATATATATATATATATATATATAACACATATATATATATATATATAATATATATATATATATATATATCTATATATATATATATAAATGTTACACACGACAGCACACACACATCACACACACACACACACACGACCCAACTCACACCACACACCACACACCACACACGTGCCAACACACAACACACATACACACACACCACCACACTCACAAATGAATAATATATATATACTATCCAGAATAATAATATAAATATAATTATAGTATATATTACATCAAATATATACTATATAAATATATATATATATATATATATATATATTAGCATGTATATATATATACATATATATATATATATATATATATATATATTATATATATATATATAATATATATATATATATATATATATGAATGTACACACACAAACACACACACACACAAACACACACACACACATGCACACACACACACACACACACACACACACACACACACACGCACACACTATATATATATATACATATATATATATATATATATATATATTATATATATATATATGTATATATATATATTATAATATATAATATATATATATGTATATATATATATATATATATATATATATATATATATATATATATATATATATATATATATATAGGCCCTGCGACCGCTGGTGGTCGCAGGGCCTCTGGAAGAAGCCCAGAAGGCCGTGGCCTACATCGAGCAGTATGTTGCCGAGAGGCGCCGCCTTAATGAGGAGCGTGCCGAGAAGCAGCGCCGCCGAGAGGAGGTGATGGGGACCTTCCCCGTCAACGTCGAGTCCCACCAGATCGGCAGAGTCATCGGTAAGGGCGGTTTCCGACGTACAGCGTCAAGATCCAGCTCCCTGAGCGGAACAAGAAAGACGGCGCGGTCTTGGTCACGGGCCTGAAGGAGGACGCCCAGGCTGCCGCCGCCGCGCTCGAGCTCATGGCCAACCGCAAGCTGTTGCCGAGCACATCCTGGTGCCGCTCCGGATCAGTCGCGAGGACAACCTCATCGTGCTCGGCCCCGAGGGCTGCAGGGCCGCCGGGATCGAGCGGGAATTCGGCGTCAGGCTTGTAAGGCCCGTCATCAGCATGCCTCTGATGGTCGAGGGCGGCGTCGAGGCCGTGCCTAGTGCTGTGGCCTTCGTCGAGGAGATGGTCGCCGACCGGACTCCAAGACTGTCACGATGTCAATCTGAGTTCGAGGGTTCGAGTCACCGGCCGGCGCGTTGATCCCTTGGGCAAGAAACTTCACCTCGATTGCCTACCTAGCCACTGGGTGGCCAAGCCAGCCCCATTCAGTGCTGGTCCCAAGCCCGGATAAAATAGAGAGAATGATTACCTAAAAGGTAACACCGGCACTCTCTGTGGAAAGGAACTGGGGACCCTACCACGTACTCACTCCAAGAGCATCACAACATGAAAACTACAATTAAGTATCATGCTGTGACCACGGCGACTCAAACATGAACC
>NC_051388.1:45029590-45032090 GCF_015228065.2 Penaeus monodon | reverse complement strand
AATCTAAAAAAAAGAAAGGAAATCTTGTTTATTATTTAATGTCGGCTAAGGACGGAAATGTATATGGTAATAAAAGAAGAAGAAGAAGAAAAAAGAAGTTCGTGGCGCAGGTTTTACATGTGCTGGCTTATTCATTATTGCACACAATAGCATGAGTGCTCTACAGTCGCTGGTGGAATATGAACAACTTCTGCCATTATGTCAAGGTGAGCATCTTGCAGAGAGAACAAACAGGAATCCTGTCAAACTACAGACAGAAATCTTCTTTTTTCTTTCTCTTTTTAAACATTTTCCAGGATCCGTAATCATTATGTACAGAGGTACGGTGAACAGCTATGGCAATGATCAAAAGATAGTGAACTATTTGCTACCACCGAAAGCTTTCAGTACAAGCTTAAAACAGCTAAATGGGCTAACAAAAAACGCTATACTCGTCAAAGAGATGCAAAATAGATGGGGTTTATGTACTGATGTAATTGAAAATCGCAATGTTCACATTCAGCATCGCAATTATAGTATGAAAGAAACGCCAGACCCGATCCATAACAAACGACCCTTCAAATAACATTTCTTCGCATTTCCACGTGCTACAGTTGAGTCAGGGAGCAGGCTATTTGTATCATATTTCCACGTCTGAAACTACTGTAACTCGAGCAGTCATAAAAACGATGTAACACATATATCATTCATTTAATACAAACATTCCGTTCGAATTGAACATCAAAAAGGTTGCGTTTTTCCATTCTGATTGAGGCAAATCATGTCAATCTTGTAATGTAACTTTGTCTAGTTATATTGTTGTTTTTAATCTGATTAAATTACTAAATTACTCAGCTGTGCATTACAATAGTAACACTCTTACATGTCCATGAACACATTTTGAATTTTATGGAGAATCAGATATAAAATGTCTTATTAGGTAAAGTTATAAAAACAACATCCTCTATCGACTACGGATACTACTGATAACATCAATTTGTATTGTGGAAGAAAAGATATTTTGAATTATATTGGTTGTCTTGTTTTCCTATGCATTCAGTAATAGTTTTGATAGATTTTTTTCTCCAAATTTAATAACTCATTAAGCTGCTGCCGATTTACATTACTATTCCCTGGTAGCGATGTATTCAGTTCTTGCTATTATTTTGAAAATACGGATTCACTACTATAAGATTGTAACTGTGTAGTTGTAGTATTCATATTAAAATAATTTACACATTTGCAAACACACACACACACACACACACACACACACACACACACACACACACACACACACACACACACACACACACACACACACATCCACAACACACACACACACATCCACACACACACACACACCACACACACACACACCACACACCACAAACACACACCACACAACACACACACACACACACACACACACACACACAAATTACTGTTTGTGTGTTGTCTCAGCATAGGTAGTCAACAAAAACAAAAGAAAAAGAGAAAGAGAGAGAGAAAAAAAACTTTGTATGCATCTTGCCTTCAAAAATGACTCTTTTTCCTCGAAACTTTTACATCTAGTGAACTCACCTGAACAAAGTTTTTCGTAGAGATATAGCGTTTTCTACTGTACTAGTGTGGAACATATTTTCTTCTTTAATTAATTTGTCTACATATTCACTTATTGATATTTGTTAAGATAAACATACTACGTCCTTGAAAACAAAAAAGAAGGGAAAAAAAGAAAAGACAAAAAAAAAAAAAAAAAAAAAAAAAAAAAAAAAGTCTGCAGTACGAACTCTCATTAAATTTCAGTTGCATTCCAATCTCTAGTTTTATGTGTTCCAATGAAATTATCTTGCACTTAATATAAAACCAATAAGAGAGTCGATTCTAAATAACGTTCAGTGGCCTATTTCAACCCTAATTAACTTCGATTTATTCATAAACACACACATACACAACACGCGTATTCACGCACACTCACACTCACACACACGGCGTAAGAAAGCGAAGGAATGAACGAGTTAGAGAGAGAGAGAGAGAGAGAGACAGAGAGAGAGAGAGAGAGAGAAAAAGAGAAGAGAGAGAGAGAAGAGAGAGAGAGAGAGAGAGAGAGAGAGAGAGAGAGAGAGAGAGAGAGAGAGAGAGAGAGAGAGAGAGAGAGAGAGAGAGAGAGAGATCGTACATTCTAACACACACACACACACACACACACACACACACACACACACACACACACACACACACACACACACACACACACACACACACACACACACACACACACATACTGACAAAGAAACGAACGAACAAATAAGCAAACAGATTAAACTCTTGCAATATTAATCTATGTTTTGCTACTCGAACCACAATCGAATAATTTAGCAAAATCGTAAATCTGTTAAAGCACTCTTGCTTCTCCAATAGAATATACTCGATAATTACAGAAACCTTCGCTCAGGATTCCCTTTTTAAATTTCAAAATCATCCTACTTTTTCGTGGAAGAAGAAGAAGAAGAAGAAG
>NC_051388.1:45012090-45014590 GCF_015228065.2 Penaeus monodon | reverse complement strand
AGGAGAGAGAGAGAAAAGAGAGAGAAGAGAAGAAGGGAAAGAAGTAAAGAAGAGAAAGAGCAAGGGGAAAAGGGGGGAAAGGGGGAAAAGAGGGAGAGGAGGGGAAGGGAAGGAAAGGGGAGGGAAAAAAAGGGAAAAAAAAAAGGGGAGGGAAAAAGAATAAAAAGGGAAAAGGGGAAAGGGAAAAAAGGGAAGGGGAGCCGGCCGAAGATTAGTGCAATATAGAGTTAAAAAACTATTTCGGCTTTTAACATAAGCTTTACATTGTTTTTTCACCTGGGTTTGGGATTCAATTTTTTCCCCATTTTCTTTATCTTTTATTTTTTTTGTTTTTTTTTTTTTTTCCCTTTTTGGGTTTTTAAAAGAAAAAAAAAAAAAAAAAAGGCCCCCGGGGTTTTTTTTGGCATTTTTTTTCCCCCCAAAGGGGTTTTCATTTATTAAAGGAAAGGAAAAAAAAAAGCAGGGGAAAACAAAAAGAAAACAACAAAAAACAAACAAAAAAGGGAAAACGGGAGAAAGGGGCAAAGGGGAGGGTTGGGGGGGGGGGGTGGGGGGAAAAGAAAAAAAAAGGGAGGGGGAAAAAAGAAAAAAAAGAGAGAGAAAAAGAAGAGAAAGGGGAAAAGGGGAAAAGGGAAGAGAAGAGAGAGAGAAAGGGGAAGAAGAGAGAGAGGAAAGAGAGAAGGAGAGAGAAAAGGGGAAAGAGGAGGAGAAAAAAAGGAAGAGAGGAGAAGAGGAGAGAAGAAAAGGAAAGAAAAGAGAAGGGGAGAGAGAGAGGAAAAAGGAAAAAGGAGAAGAAAGAGAAGAAAGAAAGAAGAAGAGAAAGAAGGAAAGGGAAAAGAGAGAGAGAAAAAGGAGGAGAGAGAGGAGGAGAGGAGAGAAGGGGGGAGGGGGAGGAAAGAAAAGGATGAAGGAAGGAGGAGGGAAGGAAGGGAGAAGAAGGAGAGAAGAGGAGAGAGGAAGAGAGAGGAGAGAGGGAGAAAGAGGAGAAGGGGGAAATGAAAGAAGAGAAAAAAGAGAGAGAGAGGAGAGAGAGAGAGGGAGAGAGGAAAAAGAGAGAGAAAAAAGAGAGAGGGAAAAAGAGAGAAGAGTCTGTTCGTATTTTTTTTTGAGGAAAATTTTTCCCTTTTTAGTGTAGCAAAAACCCGAGGTTTTGGATGGCCGGCTTGTGCAAAGAAGGGCCCGGGCGGGGAACCCCCCAGAAAGGTGGCCCCCGGGGGAGGGGCCCCCGCTGGAGCGGGCCGCGCCCTTTAATTTTTGGGTTCCCCCCCCCTTACATAAGATAATCCGTATGCGAAGCTTAGCCCCGCCCGGGCTATCCCCCGGGGGGGAGCCCGGCTGTGTCGATTAATGCCGCTCACGTGTGTCAGCTGGTGCTGACTCGTGAACCAGTCTTTTAAACCCGCCGTGGTGCCCCCCCCCTGTCTGTCGGTTCCGGTCACTATGGGGTCATGAGCGCATGGGGGGGGCTTAGGCCTAGCGGCAATGCCAGGGGAACCCGCCCAAGGGTCACCCTTGTTAAGGAGGGGGACACTGAAGGCCCCCTAAAAAAAAACCCTGTGTTTTGAAGAAGAGAGAGAGAGAAGGAGAAAAAGAGAGAAAAATAGAGGAGGGAGAGAGAAAGAGATGAGAGAGAGAAAAGAGAGAGAGAGGGGGGGGAGAGAGGAAGAGAAGGAAAGGAAGAGAGAGAAAATTACAGAATAGCAAAAAAACAAAAACAAGAAAAGAAAGGACAAAAAAAAATCGAAACAAAAGAGAAATGTATACCCCCGTAGACAGAAAACAAACAAAAAAAGTAAAACAGACCCCAAAAAAATCAAAAAACGTTGATATTACTTTCCGCTGTCTTGATATCTGGACGATTTTTATTGATTCAAGCAAGACTCGACACTCAGCGAATCTGCCCTTGCTAGCTGCGGAGGATGATTTTTGGTTTTTTTTTTCTTTTTTTTTTTCTGCCAGAAAAGGGGGTTTTTTTTCGAGAGGGGCAGGCATTTATGTTTTTTTTTTTTTTATAAAAAAAAAAAAATATATATATAAAAAAAAAAAAATAAAATAATAATAAATTTTTAAAAAAAAAAAAAAACAAACACACACACACACCCCACACACACACACACACACACACACACACCCCCACACACCCACCAACACACCCCCACACACCCCATATCCACAACACAACACACACACACACAAACATCCACACCACACCCATACACACACACACACACACACACACACCGCAACCCCACACACGCCACACACACACACACACACCCACCACAACAACACACACACACACCACACACAAACAAAAACACGTTATATTGTGTATGAAGTTTCATCTATCATCTCTATCTATCTAAACTAATATCTAATTTTTTTACTATCATCTATCTTTATATAATTGATATATTGTTATATATTATATATATTAATTTTTATATATATATAATAAAATATTATATATAGATAAATATTAAATAATAATTTTATAATT
>NC_051388.1:45006813-45009313 GCF_015228065.2 Penaeus monodon | reverse complement strand
GTTTGCTGCTTCTTGCTGGGTTAGTCGTCTTTACACCTGTATTACTCGTTTATTTAGAGATTGCTTGTTTTGCTTGCTGATTTGTTTATTCTTGTTTTAGATTTTCCTTCGATTTACACATTAGTTTTAGTTTGTATTCTCTTAGCTGCCGCTGGGCTTGTTACTTAATACACCTCAGTATGTAAGGGAACTTGTCGGTTTCCTGCGGACTGTCACCTTCAATAGATGGCGCCACTGTCGAAGCCACAACCCCGCTCTATTCTTTTCGGGTGGGTAGTGTTATTGTTCAGTACCACCCCTCCCGTTGGTGTTGCAGCTGGAGCAGGTCGGTAGGCTTTTTCCTCGTTTTTAGGCCTGTGGATTTTTCTGCTCATGATCTAGCCACGTAATCTCCGAGTTATGAATGAAGTATTAGAACATTATTGTTTATTAAGGCACCTTTCTTAATTAGTGTGGGAATAACTATACTTAATAACATCACGGCATGTGTGACTGAGGGCTTAATGCTCTTTCCGGCCTTGCTAGTTTTGTGATCGTCTTTAGAATAGTTGTGAAGTGTTTGCCCGTCCTGTGGCATGTTCAGTTTGAACTGTTATTCATGTATGTTTTATTAATGCACCAAATAAGTGTTGTATGTATTATGTAAATACTTTAGTTGCCCTGGACAATGATACCTCCATACTATAACTAAAAGATAAGTAAGTCATGTCTTTATTAATCATTGGCTACAGTAATACCAACTAAAAGTAAAATAACTGAAAAGGAATTTGTATGAAATCTTAAAATGAAGAAGAAATACTAGATAATATTAAAACAAGACGATTCGTTCTGATAAACATTATTGGGCACTATATATACAATGTCGGCGATAAATCACTGGTAATGAGGGCGCAATCCATCCATCAATAAATGCACCAATCTCTTCACGGAGATCAAATGGTGAACTCTGGCAATAATTTGATAATCAACTGAACTCGTGATAGCAACATAACCTCAGTAACTCCATCTTATCGGACCGTGGAATTAAGGAAGCCTCCTATATTTTATAGATACAATTAATTGGCCGGGGCCTCCACGAGCAAAGTGGAAAGGGCTCGTAATATCGCCTCAAGGAAAGGAGTGTTGGCCAACACAGGGCCACCGTCTCATACATCCTTGCCGTCAGTGTAGGCCTACATTATTATAAAATAATCCAGCTTAAGCCACGCCCAGAAAGAAGACAAGGAAAACGTGCTGCGAATAGTAACTCACTTGTTACGTCCAGTGAAATTAAATAAAAAATACTCACAACATCTAAAAGAAGTGGCAGAACTAACCATACGGGACCGCCTCCTCCGTGTCTTGAATCTGCCCGCGCGTTAGGTCGCACCAAAACCTTTCTCAGCAAGAGTATTGAAGCGCAATACACTGATGCTTTGCAATCAGGATAAAAGTTTGACTCAAGAGCAGTGGAAGAAGGTCCTTTTTTGTATGAAAACACTTTTAAATATATATATGAACAAGCTTGAAAATTGTAACAGATTTGACGTTATACTGGCAACGTATTGAAACAGAATCTCTGTGATGATTTAGGGTATTGGGGACCTTTATTTTTCACAGAACACACTGATGCATGATGAGAAACATTTGGATACGCTGAAGGACTATATGCACCGATTTATCGATATCCACCAACCATGGAGCGTATTCTTGCACGACACTGCAGCTCCCCATAAGTGCAGAATAATTTGGGTCCGGTTGGCAGACACTGAAATGCCCGTCATCAAATACCCAGGCAACTCAGCTGACCTCAGTCCGACTACAAATGCCTAGGCGTACATAAAGAATGAACTACGGGATAAGAACACAGTACAGTGACGTGGATGAAGGTCACCATCCTCGATCTATGGCGAGAGATTGGTCACTCCTATAACCGTGCCTCAGCATGCCCTGAAGTATAATAGCCGACATACATATCAGTGGAGAACTTGCCAAATACATAAAGGCAATAAAAGTAAAAGTGTGATACAATTCTTTCAATATCCATAATACTTCTTGTTGGTTTTGTAAATTTTCAGGTCAGTTTTGCAACTACAATCTCTGACACACACACAGATGCATACATACATATATATATATATATGTATATATATATATATGATATATATATGTATATATATATGTATATTAATATGTATAGTAATATATATATTCACATATATGTAATATATATGTATATATATAGTATAGTATATATTATATGTATATATATATATATATATATATATATAAATATGTATATATATATATATATACATATATATATAATTATATAATATATATATATTATATATCAACACTACACATAACATAACATACACACACAACAATACACATCAATACTATATATATATATATATATATATATATGATATATATATATATATGTATATATGTATATATATATGTATATATATATATATATTATAATATATGTATTATCTACTATATGTATCTATAT
>NC_051388.1:44999313-45001813 GCF_015228065.2 Penaeus monodon | reverse complement strand
GCTGTTCAATCTTGGTTTACTTTATTGTCTAATAAATGACCTCATATCAGCGGATATATCTAACGGGAAATTGAGCGCATAATTACAAAAGGGATACATAATTAGCTAAAACCCTTATCGAATGCTTAGAAGTTGAAATCCACTACCTTGTCTTAAAGGAGTACTGTCAGGGTAAGTGAAGCAGGAACGTCCAGGAAATGAATAATAAATCCTGAACACAGCCGCCAATCCCAGTAATTCTTTTGCAGTCCAAACATTTTCCCCATTTCATTTGAAATACATTTTGCTCTTTATTTTTCTAACTTCGCTTCATCACTAACCCCATCCTGTCCCATTTCAAGTTTTTCCTCACTCACTTCTGTTCCTTTTTTCGGCTTTTCTCGTCCACTCCTGTTGTTTCATTTTCTCGTCCTGACTCTCTAGGCATCGATTTCATATAGATCTTCCTCAGCCCCTCTATAACTCCTCCATTTTTTCTCTCTTGCGAGACATGTATCTACATAAGTTTCTGTCATTCCTCAAAGTACTCCTGTCGTTCCGTGAGATCTGTTGATAGGTGAAGACCCTTTGCACAGTGACCAAAATCGGGTCGACGTTGACTAGCTGTGTGGTTGACGTTGATTGGTTGAAGATTCCCAATTGGTGGAAAACTGTTGGAAGCTTTGCAGGTTTCCTTCGTTTGTGGACAAGGATGACACTGTGAATGAAAATATTTGTCGATGATAGCCGTTTGCTCCTTTTATATAAGATTACATCATATTTTTAAAGGTATTCGTAAAAGATCTCAGCTAAACTTTGTTGAAAGAAGTCATATTACTTTTACAAGAGCAAGCGTGAAACGATGGAATTCAAGTATTTTCCAGACTTCTCTATCCCGCTTTTTTAACAATTCACGATTCTTCCTAAATCCATTTTCTTTCTGTTTATCTTCCTCGTCTTTGAAATTAAATAAATGCTTCATCCATGTTTGTGTACCTTAGTTAAATGATTTACGGCATTCCAACCAAACAGTTTACTTAGCTGACAAAGAAAAAAGTTAATAGGATTAATTACCACGATGTTCTTACACTAACTTCCTTCTTTGCCTAACCATCTGGAAGTGCAATTCCTTGGAAACTTATTTAATAATCACCTTTCTTCAGATATATTTCGAAACTCTTACGGGAAATCCTGGTATTCCTCCCCTTTAGCAAAGTTTAAAAACACGCACCATTATACTCATTCGACAACCATGCTAAAAGGGGAAGGAGATTCACGTTGTCTGTGAAAACTGCGGCTTGGTTTCTGGTATCCCAAGCCTTCTGCGCCGAATGATTTTGCCTTTCGAAATCTGTGTCCTCAGTAATAAAAAAAGGACAAAAAGAAAATGTCAAAAGTTAATGGTAATTTCACAATACAGGTAAGAAAATAACCCCTCCAGTGGTACCTCGCTATGGACAAGGACTATCTATCTATCTATATATACATATATATTCACACACACCACACACACACACACACACACACACACACACACACACACACACATATATATATAAAAAATATATATATATATATATATATATATATATATATATATATATATAATATATATTATATAATATTATATATATATATATCATATATATATATATATTATATATATATATATATATATATATATAATATATATATATATATATATATAAAATATATATATTTTATATATAATATAATAATATGAATTATTATATATATGTGTATATATATACACATATATCCATGGGTTAAAAGTTTATCGCTGATCCAACAGTTATATTTCTGAAATAAACATGAAAGAACCACTTAGATTATTTCATGAAAATAACAAATAATTTAAATCAAATCAACGTTTGAACTGATTCACATCAGGAAATCTGTCTTCTTGGAAATGTAGAATTTGCGTGACATCCCCTGCTTGTTGTAACGATGTTGCCGAGTGGCGTGAGGAGAGCTCTGTCATGCCTCCCGGAACACAGGCACAATGCTGGGAAATAGAAGCTTTCAAATGTAATGGTGTGAGTTAAAGATTAATCGCATAACTGTTGCGGGGATAATATTTTATAAGTGTGATATTTCGGTTCTATTTTATTGCGCGCCGACTTGTCAACAGAAGAATCAAATAATTTTGTCTTTTGATTTTAACCAAGGCGTGATATTTAAGTTGTTAATTTATCTTTTTTATTTATTTATTTATTTAGGGTAAGCTATCAGATCAGACGTGTTTTATAGTATTTGAAGGAGCATATGAGTGTCTTAGTCGTATGGTAAGGAATTATCAGTTAATGTCTTATTGATGATATATTGATTACTAAATTTTCATTTATTTATTTATTATTTATTTGATATATAACTTTTACCGAAGTATATTTGCTAGAATGTGATGAAATTGTAACAGTGCTGTCTATTGTAAATTGTGATATATTTTTCATAGCATTTTATATAATGAAGCCTGATTTTTGTTTACACACATACACAAACA
>NC_051388.1:44971813-44976813 GCF_015228065.2 Penaeus monodon | reverse complement strand
ACACACACACACACACACACACACACACACACACACACACACACACACACACACACACACACACACACACACACACACGTGTGTGTGGTTTGTGTGTGTGTGTGTGTGTGTGTGTGTGCGCACATATATAAATATATAAGTACATAAGTGTGTGTATATATGTATATGTGCGTGTGTATATATATGTATATATATATATATATATATATATATATATATATATATATATATATATATATATACCTATATACATATACAAACACCCACACACACATATATGTCTATATATGAACACACACGCGCGCACGCACACACACACACACACACACACACACACACACACACACACACACACACACACACACACACACACACACACACACACACATGCATACATAAATACATACATACATTTATACATATATATATGTATCTATTCATATATACATATATATCGTTCCCCTTTTTTAATCCTTTTAAACAAGCCTTGTTTCCCCCTCCTTATCCAGTAGCCCGTATTCTAGTCAAAGTTTTTCACAGCTGAATTTATCTTCATTTCCATATACATAAAAACAAATATTTTCGCAGTTTCAGAATTGTTGTGCATTTCCGCCTCTCGGTTTCCCGACAAAAACAGTTCATACTAAATGCGTCTGTTTTATAAACCTGTCACTCTCCATTTCATGCTTTCGCGTCTGTACTAAGAAGTCGTCAGTTTTTGGATTCCATTTATTCGTGTCTGTTCTAAGAAGTTGTCATTCACAAGTTCCCGGCGGTCGGCGTCTGTTCTAAGAAATCGTCAGTCTTTAGTTCCACATAGCTGCGTCTGTTCTAAGAACCTGTCACTCTCCTTTTTTTCCCTAGCCTGAAGAATCCTCCCGATGGACAGTGAGTATTACACACGCTGTACCAACTTTCCTCTGATGGAGCTAAACACTCACGAGCATTTGCTGTTTACCGAAGTCTGAGGGAAGTGAAGAGAGGGCAGTGGTCGGCACGCAGCTGGCTTTCCTTCTGGGAGCATTTACCTTTGTTGTTAAGATAAACATCTGGACATTACGTTAAGCTGGTGTATTCTTGCTGTAGTCATATCGTCACTTCTTCTTTGTTTTTGTTAATGATTGATGTATTTCAAAGATTGTAAATATCCTATTTTTAATAACGTTGTGATGAGAAATAGATAAATGTACTGTAGATAATCTGTACATCTTTATATACATTTCTTTGATTAATCGCATTATCATGGACTGGCTCTCTTTGCCATTTGTCACTTTTGTGTCTGCTGTTTTTATATATTAAGTCTGAAGGTTTGTAAAAGTGACCTTTGTAAAGGTCACTGTAAACTGGAACCGCATAATGCCAAGAGTTGTAAAGCATTCTTTTGATATTGTTGAAATGAGTAACTGAAATGATGTACCTTTTCTAGAGCGATATATTGCAGCAAGAGGAGGGGGGATAAAAATACCAATATATCTCCGTTCAGGTGTGTCATATTTTATTGATTATATAAGTTACACAAGCAGGTAGCTTTTAATCGTCTAAATCTAGTGCGATATGATGAATATTGCATTCCGCCACCCTGACATTTCATTTCTTAAAACAACTATTTTTTGTGTCTGACTATCTCTTCCAGAAACATTCATCATCAGAAACATTTAAATGAAGACGCACAAAGAGCTGGGTTTCAAAAGCCATTCCATGCTTTTTCGCCTGAGTATTTATGAACCCTTATCAGCTTGCTCAAGTTACGCAACTTCCCACGTACCGTCTTTTGAAAGAGCTCCTCAGTTTGCTCGCCGGATGAGGCGATCGTCGCGGGAAAGACCTGCTGAATAAGCACGGGGAATAATGCCTTTGGGAAGTACTTTCGGTCGCTTTCCCTTGCATAAAACTGTCGCATCGTGTTTGTTGTCTGGGTTAGAGTTGCAGGGTCAATTGCAGAACCTGCTACTTTATTGGTCTCGGTACTGAGATGGCATTCGTACTTTGTTATTTTGTTCATTCGTATTCACATCTTTCGCTGTTCTGATAAAGAGCAAAGCATTCTTCGTCAAGATTCCCCATTGCTACTTTATTACATAACACGAAAGTATTCACGGTTCTACAACAATAAAACCTTTAACGCTTCAGAATAACTCCTTTCTATTCACACTCGTATCCCGCCCAATTCCACCCAAACCACAAAGCATTCACACTTAAACCCGCCCATTTCCGGCTTCAGTGCCATTCACAATCAAATCTTACACTCGTATGACTAACCACTCGGCATTCGACCTCACTGCAGATATTTCTTATCCGAAAATCCAACAGAACATCGCACGTAGCTCCTTCATTCCGCCTGATCTTGTGTCCCATCTAATCTCTGTTCCTTCTCTCGTTTCCTATGAATCACCCCTGTCTTCAGAACGACTCTTGCCTCTGTTGAGATTCAGAAAGATGTGTATAGTGGGTCCCTCTGCAATTCGAACACGCTAGAGTGCTTTGCCATGTCGTTTAATTCTACGCCGCAGCACAATACCTGCTATAGTATTCATTCGAAATGATTTCGATCTGATATCAATTCCAAATCGTTGGGTTAGCCTGGAAGCTGCATGGTTCCGAGCCATTTTATTGTTGTTGTTGTTGTTGTTGTTGTTTGTTGTTGTTGTTGTTATTGTTTTTGTTGTTGTTTTTGTTGTTGTGTTTGCTGTTGTTGTTTTTGTTGTTTTTTTGTTTCTGTTGTTGTTTTTGTTGTTTTTGTTTTGTTGTTGATTTTGTTGTTTTTGTTGTTGTTTTTGTTGTTTTGTTGTCGTTGTTGTTTTTGTTGTTGTTTTTGTTGTTATTGTTTTGTTTTTGTTGTTGTTGTTACTGATGATGATCTTGTGATTACTATTGCTCTTGCTGTTGTTTATTTTGAAATCAGATTAATAACTAGGATCCTAATGGTTACGGGTTACTAAATATACACTAATGAAATAAGGTCCATTAGTGCGACTAGAATATCTCATATTAATGGAAATGGCCTAGAGCCTGATTAGTGGATATATGTCATCGTCATCGTCGTCATCGTCATCATCGTCATCGTCATCGTCGTCATCACCATCGTCATCGTCGTTATCGTCATCGCCATCGTCGTTGTCGTCGTCGCCGTCGTCATCGTCATCATCATTATTATCGTCATCGTCATCGTCATCATCATCATCAGCAGCAGCAGCAGCAACAGCATTATCAACAGAATTACTATTGTAGCGTGACACTATATTCGCCCCCCCCCCTTTTTAGATGATGCTCAGCCCGTGTGTTGTGTTCCCATGTAGTGTACGCACCCATGTATGTATATGTGTATTTAGGTATGTTAGTGCGTGCGTTTGAACGCGTGTACGTGTCTGCGAGTGAGTGTGCGTGTTGAATTGCGTGTTCTCCATGACGCACGTTGTTCGAACGCCGTGTATATGTGGGTGTTTATGTGTAAACCGTATGAGCAGTTGTAGGTGTAGTCGCACGCTTACTTACATGTATGTGTTAACGGCGATGTGCGTTTCCTTCCGTATATGTGTCCACATCACTCTTTGATGGTGCTGACAGCCCCTCCCCTGTCTGCTGTGTGGGAATTCATGCGCACGCCCACTGAAATGGCAATGTTTGTGGAGAGTTGCGCTTGCTGACCGTCAATTCAGTGTTTATATTTACGCAAGCGATGTGTGTATGATCTTAGTTATTGCTTTATTCCAATTTAATATAATAATATCCAAACTGATTTTACTATTTGTTATTTTCATATTATATCGTTCTATTTGAGATGTCGTATATTATTCACACGTCGAGCGTGATGTCACGGCCTCCCGCGGCCTCGTGTACCTGCTGGGAAAATACACAGGTCGTTTTACAGCACCACGGGGTGTTTCTCTCCTCACCCTAAGGCATTTTATGTGTATTTTAAAAACTGATACAACGTGGCCAGCAGCTCCAAGGACTTAAAAGGACGGGATAAGTTCAGTATTGAGCCTAAAGTGACACCATTAATTAATTAAAGATAGGAGTAGGGTCGTGCCAGATTGCACTTATATATACACACCATACGACTTTGACTTAATTTTCTTTCTTACGTCTATTATCATTATTGTTGTTGTTGTTGTTTTTGTCATCATTATTATTTTTATTATAATTATTTTCATTATCATGATTATTATTATTATTATATTATCATCATCACCATCATTATTACTATTAATATTCATTAGGTAACATTTTGTAGTCGTTTCTCTAGTAAGAACATTAAGTCAAAAATATAGAATTTATCTCATAAAACAAATAATATTCCATATATTTTGTTTCAATATTAATTTCGTTTCTTTCAGATTCCCTTTATTAATAGTTACAATTTTTAAAAGAACCAATAATCACTATTTTTTTGTCAACACAAAGAACAAAATCAAAATCTTGTTATTTTCTGGCAAAGAAAACATATTATAAATTAAATGGGATTATAAATTGAATGTGAAAGTATATGCAATCGCGTAGGATAATAGATTGTATAAGACATGACAACGACGAGGATGACGATGATTATGCTGTTGCAGAAAATGGTGGTTATGATGACAATATTGATGGTGATTTTAATACTTTTATTTATCAGAAGAACATTTCATGGAAATTGCACAAATAATGTTTGACCGGTAATGAAACAAGCAACCAGTTTGTATTTATTAATAATAATAATGGTAAGAAGATTGGAGGAGAAGAAGAAGAAGAAGACATAAATAAATAATAATAATGATAATAATAATAATAATAATAATAATAATAATAATAATAATAATGATAGTAATAATAATAATAATAATAATAATAACAATAATAATAATAATAATGATAATGATAATGATAATGATAATGATAATGATAATGATAATGATGAAAATAATAATATTAATAGCAATAATAATAATAGCAGGTTCGTATGAGAAAAAAGGAGGAAGAAAAAGAAAATATAAGAATAATGATACACCTTCAAAGAACGA
>NC_051388.1:44954313-44956813 GCF_015228065.2 Penaeus monodon | reverse complement strand
TTATATATATATTATATTATATATACTAATATATTAAAAAATATTTATATTTATGTATGTATTAAAATTTATTTTAAATTATATAATTAATTTTTATATATTATATTACTATATATTATATTTTATAATATATATAATATATTTATATTATTTTTTCATATATTGTGGTGGGTGGGGGTTTTTGTGTGTTGTGTGTGTTTGTGTGATGCATATTTTTAAATATATATATATATATATTATATTATTATTTTTATATTATATTTTTATATTTTTTTTTATATTTTATTATTATTTTTTAAATTAAAATATTTTAAATAGAGGAAAGAGAGGGGGGAAAGAGGGAAAAGAGGGAGAGAGAGAGATGAAGGAGAGAGAGAAGATGAAAATAATAGTAGAATAAGATGTGATAGATAGATAGATGAATAATAATAGATACATGTTTAAAAATTAAAAATTTGAAAAGTTAAATGATTTTATACACCACCCCCAACACCACGCATATTATATTATATTTTTAAAATTTAATAATTTATTAATATTTAAATATATATATATAATTATTATATTATATTTTTATTTTTTATTTATTCTTTTATTTATTCTTTATTTATTTATTTATTTTTTAAAAAAATATATCCGTGTGTTTTCTGTTTGTTTTTTGGTGTTTTTTTGTGGAATGTTGTTGTTGTGTGGTGTGTGTGTTGTGTGTTTGGGTGTGTGTGGAGTGTGAATGTTGTGTGTTTTTGTGTGTGTGTGTGTTTGTGTTTTGTGTGTGTTTTGTGTGTGTGTGTGTGTTTGATTTATGAGTTGGAGTGAGTGGTGAGTATGAGTGAGTGAGTGGTGGGGTGTTTGGGTGTGGTGTTGTGTGTTTGTGTTTGTTGTTTTTTTGTGGTGTGTACTGCACAAACACATGCATACATTCATGCTTTTATTTTTTTAAAAAACTCTCTACAAATTCTTAATGCATGCAAAATTCATTTTTATTTTGTAGGTTTATACTTTGCCTCTTTATCTTATTATACGTATTATCCATCTGTTTATCTACCCATTTATCTTTCATCTGTTTCCACCCCAACACATCCCACAAAAAACAAAAAAAAAGCCTACACACACACACACACCAACACACAAAAACCCCACAACACACACAAACACACCACAAAAAAAAAAAAAAAACCACACACACACATAAAATATATATATATTATAATTATATTTTTATATTATATATTATATTTTAATATGTTATATTATATTGTTATATACATTTATTTGTGTGTGTTGGGGAAGATGTTTTTTTTTTATGTGTGTGTGGGGTAAAATTTGTCCCTAAGTTTAAATTTTTACCCAAATCTCCCTAAAAACCTAAGAGCCCCTTTTATCAAGAAAAGAGGGGCCAGGGTGCCATCCTCGGGCCGGTTTTAAAAATCGATCTCCAGCGCGGTCGTCTCGGGGAAAAATTGGTCAAAATGCCATGGGATGCGCCCCCTGGGGGGAAATGAAGGAGATTTAGCTGTCAGATAGAGGGTGAAAAAGGAGTTTTTATGTTAAAAAAGACTCTGGGAGAAAATTTTTTTTAGCCTTTGAAGAAATTACTAGATAAGAAATTAAAAACAGGAAAAAATATAAGATAAAAAAGATCAAAATCTTTCATTTTTTAAAGTATTATTACGGAAAAAATAACCCCTGATTTAGTAAAAAGAAAAATTTTTTTTTCCCGTATGCAGACAAAAAATAAGCAGACGCAGAAAACTAATTATTTCACTTTCTCAAAAAAAGGAAAAGGGAAAATTTTTTTTTGAAACTTTTCTTAGGTAAATTTGAATTTGTGTCCACAAAAAAATTAAGAACGCAAAAATTCATATTATGGACGTTTCAAAAACAAAAATTAAAAAAGAGAGAAAAAAAATGGTAAAAAAGAAAAAAAAAAAAAGGAAAGAAAAAAAAAAAAATATTTACAAAATCAAAAAAAATCTGCCCCCCCCCCTCCCCGAAATAAAAAATGAAAACAGAAAAAAAAAACCCGCTGTTTCTTGATTGTAAAAACACACTTACCTTCCCCCATCCCCCGTGGTAAATTTCCCCAATTATACGCTTTTTTAGGGGGGTGAAAATACATCCCCCCTTTCCTGCCGGTTTGCATCACATTCATTTCTCAAGGACAACCGGTTTTAATCTCGGGAACTCTGCGTATCTGATGAAAATAACGAATAAAAAATACGTATCTACAACTGATCTTGGCTTCTCTGTTTCTGTGACTGATTGGCTCTTAGGAAAGGGGGAGTGATGATAGTGGTTTCTCAGAAATAATGGTTATTGAATCTTTTAATGGTGATGGTAGTATTGGTGATGGTGATAGCAATTATGATAATGGTGAGGATGATTGGGATGGTGATGAATGATGAGGAGGTGAATGGTACTGGTAATGATAATGATAGAAAAAATGGTATTATTCTTATCAACAACAGCAATGTCTCTCTCTCTCTCTCTCTCTCTCTCT
>NC_051388.1:44902805-44905305 GCF_015228065.2 Penaeus monodon | reverse complement strand
ACTGATATTCCAATAACTCTGAGAGATAGGGCAGGTGGTTGGATTGAAACATAAAATCATATCGAAGTTTTCCTTGGAAAAGTAAATTTCCTTTCATATTTCTGTTTATCGACGTGTTCAACAGATTTTCATGTTTTGAAAATCTACCGACTAATTTCACACGTTCTTTACGAAAGAGACACAATGCAATTTAGACAGCATAGGGAAGGCTGTAAGGTTGTAATGAATATTAATACTGTAATGTTATTTCGATCAAAAATAATTAAAGATCACGTAGGCCACGAAGACTTTTATAAAGGAGTAAAGACGTCACACCTTTCGCCTGTTATAGATGGCGCTCGATCCTCCACACGTGCTCTTTGTCATTCCTTGCTTCCCTGTCTGTTCGCCCAATTCTTCTCTCGTATTAAGGCAAGATATTATCAAGCATTTCACAAAACCCGTATAAACCCAAATGAGGTTCCCGGTGTACAAGATTGCAAGAATAGGGAAGAAGAGATTTAGCATCTCCGCTTTGCTTGCGCTGTAGTGGGGATGAACACTTTGAGTATGACGAATTCTCGAAACTCAAATCCTGATACTCGGAAGGAGAGGCTAGCCAGGGGCAAAACAACCTTTTCAAGCATGATTAACTTTGTATGTTAAAGAAGTTTGTTTGATTAAGATATTATTATGAGCATGAATCGGTGAACCGTATATTTACCTAAAGTTTTATTGATACTTATACAAATGTACATGAAAAAAAGGTAAAGGACCCGGTAAAAATATTTTATTTTAAAAAAATCCCTATTCACTGCATTATATAATAAATTAATTGCTAATCGCTAGGTTAAAGGCGTCGTCCTTATTCATTTTAAAAAAACTCAATAACAGAACTTGTTTAAACAAAATTATGAAGGAATCTTCAAGATCCCGAAATGACGATCAGATCACCAAAACAAAACTCACTTAAGCCTCCGATTTAGAGTTTAGAAGTTAATGAAACAAGTCGGAATTACAGTTAGGCTAAATTGAATCACCAGTAATGTTCCGCTTTGTATTAGGTAATTACACTTATAGGAAAATTGTTTGTTCATAGCATGTTAATGACTAGCTTTTGTCCCATTGTATGATTTTTTTTTTACAATAAAACATTTTTAATGATAGGTACAATATGATAAATCGGTACCAGTATTATAATTACTTTAAATGTGTCAGTTACCTAATTATTCCCAATAAGGGATCATCTCCGCTCTATTTCAAAAGCTGATTTTTTAAAGTATTTTCATATCTTTTTTTTTTTTTCTGTGGAATTTTTCTTCTTTGTTTCCAAGTGACCTTTTATAGCCGGAAGGAAGACAATCGATACAGCTCCCCTGCAAACCGGCCCAGGAGGCGCCTACCCTTTATCATGGTGTGTTTTTTCCTTATAGGCGGATGATTTTATTAGTTTCGTTTCCTTTCTTTTTTTCTAAGGTTGCAATGCTATTCTCAACTGTTATTTTTATACAGCAAATAATGTTATTGAGTATTGGTGTGGGTGGTGTTGTGTGGTGTGGTGGTGTGTGTGTGTGTGTGTGTGTGTGTGGGTGTGTGTGTGTGGTGGTGTGTGTGTGTGTGTGGTGTGCATGTGCACGTGCGCGTGTGTTTGTCATATTATCAATCATAAGCCAGTAGTTCAGAGTCTCACCCCTGGAGAACTACAAGATAATCAATTTTGTTAATACCGACACATAATACAACGGACAATGCAAATTTATGTAAATACCATTCACTTTGTTATCACTGAAGGCAGAATCTGCTTGCATAATATATGTGCCGGAGAGTTTGGTCTTTAAAACACGTTCTGATATTACAGCCATTTCATAAGGCGACCTCGTAAAGTAAGAAATCAGCACCAATTCAGTAAAGAAATTGGACTCGAGGAAAAGGAATCGGATTGCTTTGACGTTTGCACTACTTATTTTTATATAGTTTTTGGTAATTTAATTATTTGATTATTATCATAATTATCATCCTTATTTTTGTTGTTGTTGTTGTTTTGGTGTTGTTTTTGTTGTTTTTTTATTATTTTATTATTATTATATTATTATTATTATTATTTTCATTATTGTTATTATTTTAATTATTTTTTATTATTATTATTTTTATATTATTATTATATATTATTATTTTTATTATTTTACTACTTATTATTTATTATTATATCCTTATTTTGTCATTATTTTTTATTGTTATTATTATTTTCACAGTCTTATCATCTTATCATATTATTATGTAGTAAGTATTTATTAGTTAGTATTTTTACAATTTTTATATAATTTTAGTAGTAGTAGTTTGTATAGCTAGTAGTAGTGATAGTATAGTAGTAGTAGTAGTAAGTAAGTAGTAGTGATTATATAATAATAATAATATAATGAAAAATAAGGATGTGATAATAATAATAACAATAAGAAAAATAATGACAGTAATAAAGGGTATAAATAATATAAAAATAATAATGATAAAATAATAATAATAA
>NC_051388.1:44889211-44902705 GCF_015228065.2 Penaeus monodon | reverse complement strand
ACTTAGCGCCGCATTGGGCCGGAAGGCGGCGGAGTTTGCCTTCGGAGAGAAACCCGGCGGAGGCGACGCTGCAGGAGCTCACTTCTCCTTGGGGATCTCGTGGGCGTCTGGGCTCAAACATGCTCGTAATTGCTACGGAACTTTTTATGATGCTTTTATATACACATACATCATATATAGATAGATAAGTAGATAGATAGTCAGATAAATAGATAGATAGATATCCGTGTGTGTATGTTTGTGATTGTTTGTTGGGTGTGTGTGTGTTTGTGTTTGTGTTTGTTGTGTGTGTGTGTGTGTGTGTGTGTGTGTGTGTGTGTGTGTGTGTGTGTGTGTGTGTGTGTGTGTGTGTGTGTGTGTGTGTGTACGCGTTGGTGCGAGTGAAATGCTAAGACCATCCAGGTTAACTAGAATTTATGTGACCTTTCTGGAATCAAGCGTCCCATCTTTCCTCATGATTTTGTAAGCATTATTTTGCGAAGTGCAGTGAACGATAAGTGCTGGTCTCTAACACCCGCGTGTAATAACTAACATGTTAAAGTTTACACGGGAAATATTCCTGCGCTTACCAGAAAATACAGAGACAGATAAAACGAATATCATGGTTCCTAACATAACAAGGTTCGTAAACTCAAGAGAAAATTCCTTGGTGACTTTCGAAGAATAACACAAAACAAAATTTAATATTTCGTGGGCTGATGAAGTGCAAAGAACGATGAACACGACACAAGCAAGAAATAAATTTTAAGCTTATATGCCTATGTATATATACAGAGTTAACGAAGAAAGGAGATAAGATGTGAGGGTAGGAAATTATCTTTTATCAAATTTATCTCTGTTTGCAGAATTTCGCCAGAACACATAATCAAAACGACTCACAATTTGGAATCATACATATAATGAGAAATACCTGATAGGAAAAGAAGATACCCAATTATTAACACCTTAGAAACAATCTAAAGAAAGGAAAAGGTGTAAGGATGAAAGTGAAAGAAAACAGAGTGATATTGTGACTCGGAACAGGAACAGAACACATAAAAAGTATGTTGGCGGAAGGGACATGTAAACTCGTGGGGGAAAACGTCCGCCCTATTCAATAGGCCTCAGGAGCCTCCTGCTACCTTCACCCCCCTCCCTCCCTCCCTCCCCCTCTCCATCTCAGCCCTGTCATACAAGAAAAGTAGGAGAGAGGAAAAGGGGGACGAAAAGGAAAGAGGAATCATCAGGGACCAAAGCTTTCCCCTAGATCAAAGGACATTTCGGGGAGAGAGGGAAAAAACCCATCATACATGCAAAAATATTGGCCGGGATCCTCTTTCCTTTTGTTCGGCTTTTTGAGTCTTCGTGTTGTGTTTCATCTTAGATCATGTGCATGATGCGCTGGATGATTCACTTTGATTAACGTTGTGGCAAGAACAGACAAAGACAATGTAGCTGGATATTCATATATATGTGGGGAGAAATTTAAAGGGGCCCACACTATATATATTTTTGGGTTGTGTTTTGTGTGTGGGGTGTGTTTTGGTGGTGGTTGTGTTTTATATTAATATATATATATATAAAATATATATATATATATAAAATATATATATATATATATATATAAAAAAAACACACACCCCCCCCGCCCACAAACCACACACCCAAACACACACAAAAACCACACACACACACACCACACACACCACTACCCCCAAACACACAACACAAACACACACACACACACACACACACACAAAAACACACACAAAAAAAAAAAAAACAAAAACACAAAAAAAAAAAACCAAAAACAAAAAAAAAAAAAAAAAAAAAAAAGGCCCAAAACACTAAAAAACCCATATAAATTATTTTATTTTTTATATATATAAAAAATTATATAAAAAATAAAAATAAAAATAAAAATTAAGTAATAAAAATAAAATAATAATAATAATAATAAAAATAATAAAAGGTTAAAAATAAATAAAAATAAAAAATATTTTTATTTTTATTACAATTTTTTTAAACCCATACTTGTTTGTTTATTAATTAAATTTTAAAAAAAATTTTTAAAATTAAAAAATCAATTTTTAAAAATGAATTTAAAAATAAAAAATATAATAATAATATAAAAATAAATAAAATAATAAAAATAATAATAATAATTTTAATAATAATAATAATAATAAATTAAAATTAGAAATTTTTAATTAAAAATTAAAAATTAAAAATTAAAAATTATTAAAAATTATAAAAATTTAATTTTTAATTTTTAATTTTTAATAATGAAATAAAAAAATTTTATAATAAAAATAATAAAAAAAAATAATAATAAAAAAATAATAAAAATTTAAAATGATTAGTAATAGTAATGAAAATAAAAATTTAAAAATAAAAAAATAACAATAATAATATTAATGATAATAATAATAATAATAATAAAACTACAAAAGACAACACTAACATTCCATTACAGTCACCTTATTGCAACCACCAACACCATAACCTCAAGCTCTTTACATCATACCCAGTATTATAACATACATCATATTTCCTCAATATTACGTGGTAGTTTCCCCCTCACTGACTGCCTCCCTCCCTTCGCTCCTTCCAGAAATAGCTCTGACGGACACCCTAAAACCCCGTTTCCCCCGGATTTTCGGAAGGGGGCAACTCCGTCCCCTTTTTAAAGGGAAAGGGGAGACCCAGAAAAACTCCCGTGTGTTGGCTTCATCTAACGCCCAGTTTTGGGATGACGGTGGATTTTAATTTGGGTTTTTTTTGTTTTTTGGTTGTTGGTGGTGGGTTGGTGGTGGTTTTTGGTGGTGGGGGTTTTGGGGTGGGGGTTTTGGGGTTGGGGGTTGTGTGTGTGTGGTTTTGGGGGTGTTTTTGGGGTGGGGAAGGGGGGTTTAAAACGGTTGGGGTTGCTTTTTTTTCGCAGAAATCGTTTTCGTCGTCTTTCCCCATCATTACCATTAACAATTTTTTTAGGGGTTTTTCTTTTTTTTTTGATTTTTCATTTTTTTCATACTTTTATTAATTTTATTTTTTTAATATAAATATTTTTATTTTTTTAATTTTCGTTTTCATTATTATTTATTTTTTTTTTTTTTTTATTTTTTTTATTTATTATTATTATTATTTTTAAAATTATTATCATTTTAAAAAAGATTACCCCAATTATCATTTTATTTTTTTATTTCCCCATTAAATCTCCTCATTTTTAAATCATTATTTGTTTTTTATTTTTATTATTATTATTATTATTTTTAAATTTTTATCTTATTTTTATTTTTTAAATTTTCATTTTTATTTCTTTAATTTTCTTTTATATAAATTTTTATTATCTTCATCATCATCATCATCATATTATATATCATCATATTTATTATCCATTATTTTTTATTATTATCCTTTTAGTTATTATTAGTTTTATTATTATTTTTATTTTAAAAAATTATTATTATTATTATTATTATTATTTATTGAATTATTATTATTATATTATTATTATTTATTTTTTAAATTATTATTACTTGTTATTGTTTTAAATTATTTTTAAATTATTATGATTATTTTTATTATTTATTATTATTTATTTATTATTTATTATTTTTATTATTATTGTTTATTTATTTGTTATTATTATTTTTTTGTTATTTTTTTATTTTTTTTTTTATATTTTTTTATTTTTTAATTTTTAATTTTTAATTTTTGTTTTTTATTTTTTATTTTTCTTTTTATTTTATCATCACCCAAAATCCATAATCATCACATTTTTATTATATTTTTATTTTTATTATTATTTTTTTAAAAATTTATCCTTTTAATTAAATATCGTTTTATTATCCCCCCTTTAATCACTTATGTTTATTGTTGGTTTTATTTTTTGTTATCTTCATGTGACCTTCTTTATTATTGTTTTTTTAAAATTTTTTCCTTTATTTAAATTGCTCTTATTCTTACGTGTATTTTAAAGGGCCTACAATTTTTAATCCCAAATTTCACGTGCTCCCCTTGTACCCCCATTACACCAGAAAAAAAATTCCCTACAACCCAAACCTCTTTTTAAACAACAAAATCTACATGAAAAATTTTTTTTTTCCCACGTTTTTTGTTCTCAAGGTTTAAAAACAAGGGGGGGGGGCCCATTGATGCAAGAATAAAATTCATTTAAAGGGGTATGCGGAAGAGCTAAAAAAATTTTTGCTGAAAAAATAAGGGAAAAAATTTTCGGCATTTTCACAGTGGGGATCGTGTTTGCCAAATTCTTATAATGAAGATGCAAATGAAGATGATTACAGGGATAAGCAGCATTGTTTTTTGTTTGCTTTTCTTATATTACAGTGGTAATGATGTGATATTGATTATATATATCGTTTTATTTTCCCGGAAATATTTTTTTTTTTAAATTCATTAATAATTTCTATTGTTAAAAAAATACCGGGCGCAAAAAAATGATAAAAGGTCGATCCCGGGATATAAATTAACATTCACATTGGCATTTCAACATTTTTATAAGCCAACTCAATCCCCGTTATACCCTAATTTTAAAAACCCCCATACAGTTATAATCACAAAAACAAAACAGTAAGCTAGCGATGACTAGAAAACATGAAAAAGGTTGAGACAACGATATACAAATTTAACTGCATCATTCATAATAGTAAAACAGTATTATAATGTAATAGTGTACTATTATAGTGTAGTAACATCGACAACCACATATATCCCTCCAAATGTTATTTCCATTCGTATAGCAACTGTGAATCTAATTCAAGACAAAAATAAAAATATCGAGTTTGTCGAAAAAAAAAAAAAAAAAAAAAAAAAAAAAAAAAAAAATTTTAAAATAAAAATAAATATATATATATATAAAATATAATATATTATATATATATATAAAATATATTTTATATATATATATGCATTTATATATATATATATTTCAGCGTGAAGCCCCAGAGATCATGATTTAATATTAAGGGTTATTTGATATCATTCGACATTCCAGGATTAAATGTTAATGAAATCTCGCTGTTACTATTTCTATTATCTGAATTTTGGTGATATTAAAAGGGAAAAATTTCGAGTTGTTTTCTGGTTTTGAAAAACGTTATTTCATTTTGTTTGGGGTTTTTTTGGGTTTAAAATTTTTGTTTAATTTTTTTTTTGTGATTATAAATGTCATAACGTACCAAAAAAGGTTTTCTGTTTATATGATTTTACTGGGGCAAAATGGCTTTCCCGGGTTTTATTGTTTTTTTAAAATATTCGTGAATGTACGTCATGTAATGAAATCATGGGGTGTTTTTGGGAAACCCTTATTAAATTTATTTTTATAAAATTTTTGAAAAATAAGAGAGAGGACAGGGGAGGAAGGGAAAAGGAAAGGGGGGAAGGGAAAGGGGGAAGGGGAAGGAGGGAGAGGAAGGGGGAGGGAAGGGGGGCGGGGAAGAGGGGAGAGGAAAAAGGGGGAGGGAGGGGGGAAGGGGAGAGAGGGAGGGGGAAGGGGGAAGGGGGAGGGGAGAGAAAAAGGGGGGAAAGAGGAAGGGGAGTAGAGGGAGAGGGAGAGGGAGGGGAAAAAAATAGAGAGGGGGAGAGAGAGAGGGGAAAAAGAGAGAGAAGAGAGAGAGGAGGAGAAAAAGAAGAGAGAGAGAGGGGGGGGGGGCGAGGAGAGAGGGAGAGAGAGAGAGAGACAGGAGATGAGTGAAAGAAAAAAAAATAAGATAAAGAAACACAGATTAACAGACAAAACAACACAGATAGAGCTAAATAAAGAAGAACACAAAAAATAAGAAAAAAAAGAAAGGGAAAAAATAAGACAAATAAACAAACAAAACAAAAAAAATCACAACAAAAAAAAAAAAAAAATTAAGTATCATAAATACAACCCCCCACCCCCCCCCACCCCCCCCCCAAAAAAAAATCGGTTTCCAAAACCCAAAAAACGAGCCAAGCCTTTTTTTTCCCCCCCAAAATCACCGAAAAGAAAATGCAAGCGGTGCTTAGCGAAAGGTAAGGAAATGAAGAGGAGATAGGCAAGCTGTAATTTTTTTCCCTAGCCTGCTTTTGATGCGAAGTAATGATCCATCTACACAACGATTCACTGATTCGGTCGCAGGAACAGAGTAAAGGAGAATGATAAAAGACAGGAATAGAGTAAAAGGGGAGGATAAAAAAAAAATAAAAAAAAAAAAAAAAAAATAATTTTTGATAATAATAATAAAAATTTAAAAATGTAAAATAATAAAATTTTTAAAAAAAAAACTTTGGCGACCTGAAATTTAAATTGCACGAAGGGGAGAAGGGTTGGAAGTTTTTCCCATTTGGTAATGGGGCATTGGGGACAGGGGAAAAGCAGTTCGAAAAAATGGATAAAAGAAGCTGGTTTTTGGGAAATTACATTTGAAATGTTAAAAAACCTTTTTTCCCTTGGAACAGCAAAAAATAAAAAAAAAAGCCCTGGACATAAAAGTAAAAATTAAAAGAAAAAAGAAGCTCAAAAACCTAAGACCACTGGTTGGGCCCCCGCTATTTTGAAAACCTTTATCACCAAAATGTAACCCCAATTTTGGGGAGAAACCAAAGAAGAAATGATAAAAATATTATGAAAATGATAATGAATAATTTTTTCAAAAAAGGGAAAAAATTTAATGGTGATGAAAAATTATAATAAAGAAGAAAATAATAACTGTTCTAATAATAATCATCATCTCCGTTGTCATAATGGTAACAGTGCTGAAGATGATTATAAAGATAATGAAAATAAAAGTTTTAAAATATTTTTTAAATTTACAACAAATTAAAAGATTTGTTGGGGGGGGGATTTATGGCAATGATATTCATCTTTGGAAAAAACAACATGAGTTATTGAATATATGAGTTATTAAAATAATATTAGTGATGAGATAAGTATAATAATGATAATGATAATAATAATGACAATAACAATATGAGGGTGATAATATCGATAATGATATGGGGATGAAATACTAACAAAGGGGGGGGGGAACCCCTACCCCTCCGCTTTTTAAAACTAACTTTAAAACGATGGAAGAAACCACCAAAAAGATTTGAATTTTACGGAGATTCAATTGGGAGTATTTAAAAAATGCGTTCCCTTGATAAATTTTTTTAAACTCTGGGAACTGGGGGGGCCCAAATAAACTTTCAAATTTGAAAACTGCATGTGAAATTACACGGGCCTTTTATTTTTGGGAAAATGAGGTAGCGGAAAATTTGGAGGGCTTTTTCCTTCTTTTGGAGTCCGCTGCCCCGGGACAAAAAACCCCGGGATTTATATTTTTATTTTTAAAATATATAATACTAAATATATCTATATATATATATATATATATATTTATATATTTTATAATTTTAAAAAAACCCTATATATATATATATAAATATATAAATTATATTATATTAAAATAAAATATTATTATATAATATATCAAATTTTATATTAAAATAATATATTTTTTTTATATAATATATTATTTATATATAAAATATATAATAATATATTTTTATAAAATATAAAAAATATCTATTGAATATATTATCTATCTTATATTATATTTTAAATATATATATATATATATAATGTCCCTGTCCCTCTCTCTTTCTCTTTCTCTCTCTCTCTCTCTCTTTCTTCTCTCTCTCTCATCTCTCGTCTCTCTCTCTCTCTCTCTCGAATTATCGCGCTCTCTCTCTCTCGGAGTCCTCTCTCTCTCTCCTCTCTTCCGCTCTCTCTCTCTCTCATCTCTCTCCCCCCCCCCTCTCTCTCTCTCTCGATCTATCTATCTATCTATCTATCTATCTATCTATGTCTATCTCTCTCTCTCTCTTCTCTTTCTCTCTCTCTCTCTCCCTCCCTCCCTCTCTCCCAGTTATTCCTTTATGCGTATCTCCGTGTTAATCTTCTCAAGAATATAATAAGCATGAGAGATAATCCCTTTAACGTAAACTATGAAAACGTGCCTTGTTTTCTTCATCAACAAAAACACGATTCACTTCCCCGAGAGCGAGAGATAACGCTGAGAGGTCGCATTGGAAATTAAGCTGGGAATGCTTTTCCTAATTATTTTCCTCTCTCTTTGTCTGTTTATTTATATAGAGATAGATAGATAGATAGATAGATAGATAGATAGATAGATATAAATGTATATAAATACATATGCGCACGCATGTGCGTGTTTGTGTGTGTTTGTTTGTTTGTTTGTGTGTGTGTGTGTGTGTGTGTGTGTGTGTGTGTGTGTGTGTGTGTGGTGTGGTTGTGTGTGTGTGTGTGTGTGTGTCTGTTATAACACACACTCTCACACGGACATAGTGTACATGAGCTGCCATTGGAAGCGGTGATGGGATATGTGAACGCTGGACCGTGATGGAAATGATGATCCATATTATCGTATGAATATTTTATCAAACGAGTTATCGCACTGCGACTAAAGTGGAAAAAAAATGGCTGGCGATTTTTATCACTGCTGGCTGGCGATTTTCTTATTTTCTTTTTCCTTATTTTTCTCTCTTTCGTTTCACCAATTACCAAATACTTCGCTTGAATGAACTTGCTCGGTAATCAGTGGTACAACAGAGCCTCTTAGTATATTTTTATCTTGAAGTAAGAATGACCACTCAGCTATTCATTGGCTCTTAATGGTGAGGATTCATCTTCTCCATTATTCACTTAGAAAAAAGAAGAGACAAATGAGAGAAACAAGAAGGGGGCTGGGGGGGGGGGGGGCAGAGTAAGAGAGTAAGTCAGAGAAAATCGTATGTGCAATAAAATTTGAAAAATGCGCATGAAAGAGGGTTGTTTTTTTTCTCTTTTTTTCTGCTTCCTTCCTTTCTCATTCTGTTTTTTTTGTCTCCCTCTCTCGAGTAGTCTTTTACTGTTTCTCTTTATCTTTATTCCTATTCTCGTGCTCTTTCTCTCAAATCGTCTATCCCAACTCTCTCACAATCTTTATTTCTCTCTCTCTCTCTCTCTCTCTCTCTCTCTCTCTCTCTCTCTCTATTTCTCTCTCTCTTCCTCTCGATCTCCTCTCTCTACTCTCTCTCTCTCCCTCTCTCTCTCTCTCTGTCTCTCTGTCTCTCTGTCTCTCTCTGTATTCTCTCTCATCTCTCTCTATCTCTCTCTCTCTCTCTCTCACTCGCTCTCTCACTCTCTCTCCACTCTCTTCTCACCTCTCTCGTCTCACTCTCTCTAATCATCCTCTTCCTCCCTCTCTCTCACTCTCTCTCTCACTCTCTCTCTCACTCTTTCTCTCACTCTCTCTCTCTCACTCCTCTCTCATTCTCACTCTCACTTCTCTCTCTCAGCTCTTTCTCTCATCTCTCTCACTCTCTGTCTGTCTCTCTGCGTCTGTCTTTGCCTCTGCCTCTGCCTCTGTCTCTGTCTCTGTCTGTCTGTTTTTTGTCTCTCAGTCTCTCTCTCTCTCTCTCTCTCTCTCTCTCCATCTACGCCCCTCTTATCTCTCTTATCTTCTTCATCCTTTCTTGGAATACACACAAGACGCTTTTCGCAATGCCTCCAATTGTCGTGAAAAGAATAAGAGATAACTTTTACCTTTTACGCGAAACTCTGCCATCTTTGAGAGACTCAGATTTTTAAAGTGATCTATAGAACCTAAAGAAGAGAAGAAGACTTTTAAAAACAAGAATGCGGAAACTGGAAAAGGAAATAGAAGGAAAGAAAGTATAAACAAGAAAAGGGAAGGATGAGATAAAAACAAAAACAAGAAGAGCAGAATGACAAAAGATGGCAAAAAACGCGGGGCAAATGTAGGTTTATAGTAAATGTGTTGTATCTACCACTTGGACTAGCCACTGTCTCTTTAGGGAGTAGACAGAGTGGGTGTGAGTTCCCACTGTTGCGGCTGTAACAGTGGGAACAGTTACTGTAGACCAGACTGGAAATCAACGGGCGAACCAGATAGGCTAGTTCAATATCCTTCTCCAAGATCTAGGAATACTACCACAGATGGGACAGTGCTGGTTATACCTAAGAGGGTGGCTATGCTGTGGGCTCATGTTCTTTGTGAACCTATGGAGGTGTTCATGCGGGGGTCCCATTTTCCACTGGAGCCGGTTTAGTACTATCCTCTCGACCGTCTTGCCCAGACAGCTGAGGAGAAGGATGGTGTGATCCCTCCCCGGTTCCTTTGGTTTTGGGATGGGGACTATGTCAGCCTTCTTCTAGCTCTACTTTCCCAGGACCTGTTGATAAGTTGTAGGGATGCAAACTTCCATACCAGCCCTAGCTGGGAAATGATGGAGTCGGAAATCCCATCAGACCCCGGGGCTGAGGAAGAACTGTTTTTGTATTTTTTTTCTTAGCTCCCTCAGAAGAAGATAGCGTCCAAGTTATCAGGTCGACTGCCCTGCTTCTGATAAGAGCAAGTCTGCCTGGTTGTAGGTTTTCTTTGTTTGTACTCTATTCAGTAAGCAGACGGTTGCTACTCGTTCGAATTCAAGCACCACCCTGTTTGCCTCTGATTGAGGGTCGTGATGTGTGTACCTGGGGGCTGAGCGGTTGGTAGCTCGCCTGACCCATTGCCAGAGCTCTGTAAGGGTAGTCTGTTGGCCAAGGATTCACACCATTCCAGCCACTTTTCCTCCCTGGCCCTCTTGGCAGTTTCCTTGGCTTTCCTGGCAACTTCAGGGGTTTTCTGTCCTCAGAAATGTTTCTGCACGTGTTAATTATTTGGCTAACCTTCTTTATCTCGCCATTATAGTACCAGGAGTCTTTGTAACCCCTGGATCAAGGCTTAGTTTTAGGAATGGTCTGTGAGACTGCCAGATTTATGCCACCGATAAGCCTGGCCACAAGCATATCCATGTTTTCACTCTGTGGGGGGTTCGTTGCATCTAAGGCAGTGGGACAAGGCGGTCTGAAAGGCTTGCCAGATGGTCTTGTCTGTCTTTCTTCTAGGAATGTGCTGTGGCATTGAGGTTGGCTAGCATCCAAGAGGGTGTTAACAGTGCCAAAATGATCACCTTTAACAGTCACATCGACACACCAACTGATTCTCTCCGCCGGCACCACAGTGTCAAAGATGAGGTCTAGGACCCCTCCTTTGACATGTGTTGACTTTTGGGTGTTGAGAAGAGCGAGCTCGGGAAATGACTCAGCTATGTGACAGCCTGCTACATCTGATCCCCTACAGTAAGCCAGGATGGGGTAGTACATATTGAAGTCTCCTCCCATGATCACTTGGTCTTGTGCTGCAGTAGCACAGGCTTTACTGATGTCTAAGCTCCTGGAGCCTGGCCTGCTGTACACATCGTAAAACTTAAGTCCCCCCCCCCAGGTGGATCTCAACAGCAAGAGATTCAACCCCATCCTCACAGTATGGTGGACTGGTCATCGCCGAGCAGAGGATTGTTGCAAATCCATGTTGAAGTCCTTGCTGACTGAGGGATCTTCATCTGTTTCAGAGTTCTTTGTCAGGCTAGCTAGGGGCTTCTGGGAGGTGGAAAACCTTTGGTAGCTTTGACTTATGTCAGCAGGACTTTTTTCTTTTCAGACTTTGCCTGTGTAGTCTCGGCCTCTGCTGGCTTTACCTGGGTAGGCTCAGCCTATTATGGAGCTGACTGCACGGTTTATGCCTGCTTTGGCTCTGCCTGTGAGGGTTTGGCCTAGGTTGGAGTAAGGAGGGGAGTCTTGCTCTGAGGTGGAATAGGAGCTGGTTTGGATGTGTCCAGCTTCCTCCCTTTTAAGGCTGTCATTGCCATCATGGTGACACTGACTGCTTTCTCTGCTTATTCACTCGATCTCCCCAAAGTTGTTCCTAGTGAAGTAACTACAGCAGTCAACAGGAGAGTCATGTCTTCCTCGTTAAAGAGAAGTTGTTCGGTTCTTGGGGAGGATCTTTTAGTGAATCTTTTATAGTTCTTTTTTAACACTCCAAGGGCTGGAAACTCCTTTTTGTTGGAGGTATTCGGTGTCGGTTGGAAAGGTGCGTCTTTCCTCTTAAGATGTGAGGGAGCTCTTTCCCTTTTGTTCTGTCCTCAGACATAGGTGCCTGGGGGAGCAAGAACAAAATCTGGTCGTTTTTAACGACATCCTGCTTTCTGAGGGCCGACTCCTTCCTGACAGAGCAGGCCAGGCTTCAGGCATGATACCTCTTTGCACAATTGGGGCATTTGTCTGTTGTGCCCCTTTGGCCTTCCTTATGTGCTTTATGGTCACCAAGACATACCTGGTTGGGATTTTCCCTTTCGTCACTTCCACATCATAAGCAACCGAGAAGCCAAGAAGAACCATCTTGACTCTCCTGTCTTCGGGAGTCAGTGATGAGATACTCACTTTCCTCCCATCATGACGCTCTGTTTCCTGCAGGAAACTCAGGGTAGGTTGATCTTTAAAGACAATGGTCATGCCCTAATCTCTAGCAACCCGGACTGACAACCGGATTTGCCTCTGCATCTCCAATGTTCTGGCACTGTTGAAGCCTTTAGGTTTATAGGGAACCTTAAATTGTGGGAAACATCTAGGGGGTCCAAACTCTTCTTCAAAGTCTGTCAACCCTAGGTCGTCTCGGACCGCCCCCTCAACAGGCTTTGGTTGTGGGTGCGGCTGGTATGAAGAGTCCAGCTTGTTCCCATCTCGTCAGGGACGACTTCTGAGGATAAGTCAGAGATCTTCCTGTTTTGGATGCAGGCCTGGAGAGGCCAGCCCCAGAGTCCATCTGTTGGACAATTTGATGGACAGAATTGTTTTGTTTTGGTGATCTACCCCCCCCACCACCATTTCAGTTGCAGTTCTGGGAGTCAGCCGGTGCTCTTTTCACGCCACTAGAAGTCTTAAATGGCTTCAAAGTAACTGCCATGGTCGGGTCGTCTTTTTTGTCAAGAGGGGGAAGCTGGATGTTAGGGGTGGTGAGAGGGCATATACAGCCAGGGCCTCATATTAACGGCACTCACGGGACCTGTGTGAGGCCAACAAAGCAGTGACTGCTTGACCCTAGCCTCTGAAAGGAGACCAGCCGATTGACCTGATCGGGCCAGAATCAGGCCACCAATCTTGCTGGAATAAGGGACCAAAGAGGCGTGTTGCTAGCCGCAGGGCGTAATCATGCATGGCATTGCTCACCCTCCCGGAATTCCGTCTCCACAGCGCACAGAGGTGCCACAGACGGCAAACGCGTGGGTAGGGTGCCACACACAGCAAACACGTGGGTAGGGTGCCACGCACGGCGCCCCTAGAAGAGAGGCCAGGAAGGATGCAATCCCACCTACAGGATTAAGCATCTTTGGTGGTAACCATTTGGTCATCCCTCCCTAGTGATCCAGTCAAAGGGGGGGAACACCTCAACGGGAGGGAGAGGGGTCTACCCCAAGACTGGTCAAGCTGAGAGAGGGAGTTCAAGCTCTTGCACCTCTTCAAGGCGGTTCCTGTTGTAGGAGGACGAGAAGTGCTCACCGTTCTGTGCAAAGGAGAAGGAAAGATTAAGGCGTGGTAATGTTGCAAGTGCACTTTTCGACATATACACAGCAGCAACGCAC
>NC_051388.1:44861711-44864211 GCF_015228065.2 Penaeus monodon | reverse complement strand
TCTTCTTACAAAGCGCCCTTTTAAGGCGTGCATACGGATTGTGAAATACTGTTATTCTTTTATTCAGTTTCATACGTGATGAGTTTTAACGACGGTGCAACGTTGTGGTGAATGTGATTTTTTTTTCTTTTTTTTTTTTTTGGGGGGGGGGGGGGGGCGAGGCTTTTGTTTGCTATTTAAGTTTTTTTTTTATGGAGTAAATAATAACCTCTTTATATTTTTTTTTTGTGTTAGAGCGGAAAATCAAATATCAGAAACACATATTATTGCTGGTATCTTTATGAATCATATCGGCTATTCACACCAATTTCTTACACATCGGATAAAAAAAAACAGATTCTTGTGCTAAATTCGTCGGGTTTTTGCAACTTTCCAGAGTAATACATTATCCACAGTCCGGGGGCAACATTGCACCTTGCCACATTGTATCTCGGTCAATCGATCCGCTGATGATACTCTTGCCACATTGTATCTCGGTCAATCGATCCGCTGATGATACTCTGAGAACTGCAGCCGATTCTTTCTTGCTTTCTTGGTCTTTATTTTCTTTTCTTTCTTTCTTGCTATCTTTCTTTTTTTTCTTTCTTTTCTTTTTCCTTGCTTTCTTGCTTTTTTCATTCTTTCTTTCTCTCTTTCTTTTTTGCTTTTTTTTTCTTCTCTCTTTCTTTCTCCCTCCTTTTCTCATCTTCTTTCTTTCTTTCTTTCTTTCTCCCCCTCTTTCTCTCTCTCTCTTTCTTCTTTCTTTCTTTCTTTCTTGCTCTCTTTCTCTCTTTCTTCCTATTTTTCTCCCCCCTTTTTTTATTCTTTCTCTTTCTGGAATGCGTGTCAGGTACATGCAAGATCTGTTTGCATTGTAAATTTGCTTGCTTCCAATAGCGTCCTTTAAGTTTCATGATGCAGTGCAACTTGTTTATTCAAAAGGTGGCGGATAAGCCTCACTTGTATAATAAATTTGGACACTTCACATTCTTACAAGAATGTACAGAAAATGATTATGCCTTTCTTTAACTGTTTTAAAAAATGTTTTAATCCAAGCATTTGTATACAGGATTGTAAACTCCCAGATGTGGCTCTTTCGTGAAGCAGTGATAGTCATGATAATCCGAACATAGCAGGAATGGTAGTAATTTCCCATAGTGTTTACGATTTAAAGAGACAATTCATGATATAAATTGCATTACTGAGTATGGCACGGTTGAGCCAGGGCATGTTAGTGGTGTAGTACTGTACTGTACTACACCGCTAACAAAGTACTGTATAGGAGGAACATTTGCACAGTACTGCATAAATGAGCATCTCTCTCTCTCTCTCTCTCTTCTCTCTCTCTCTCTCTCTCTCTCTCTCTCTCTCTCTCTCTCTCTCTCTCTCTCTCTCTCTCTCTCTCTCTCTCTCTCTCTCTCTCTCTCTCTCTCTCTCTCTCTCTCTCTCTCTCTCTCTCTCTGTCTCCTCTCTCTCTCTTTCCCTCTCTCTCTCTATGTATCTATATCTAACTACTTACATATCTCTTTATTTATGTATTTGTCTATATGTATATATATATGCATATAAATAAATATATTTATATATAGTATATATGTATGTATATATATATATATATATATATATATATATATATATATATATATAGAGAGAGAGAGAGAGAGAGAGAGAGAGAGAGAGAGAGAGAGAGAGGAAAGAGAGAGAAAGTGAGAGAGAGAGAGAGAGAGAGAGAGAGTATTGTGTGTGTGTGTATGTTATGGGATCTGTATTCAGAATTCAGTCTCCCAGTATGCTCGTGTCTGTGTGAATATATATATATGTATGTTAAATATACACGCACACACACAAACACACACACACACACACACACACACACACACACACACACACACACACACATATATATATATATATATATATATATATATATACATATATATATATATGCATATATATATATATATATATATATATATATATATATATATATATATATATATATATATATATATATATATATTATATATATATGTGTGTGTGTGTGTGTGTGTGTGTGTGTGTGTGTGTGTGTAGAGAGAGAGGGAGAGAGAGAGAGAGAGAGAGCGAGAGAGAGAGAGAGAGAGAGAGGCAGTAGAGAATAAAATAAAAAAAATGCAGAGATGGGACGAATGAATTACATATTCAAATACAGACACACAAATATCCAACTGTACGTTGATTGTCTGTTTGTTTTATATTCTGAATTGACTGAATAAATTCTAATGTGAAAATGATGAGGAATTCGTGATTTTAAATTTTGTGAGAAATTGCGTTACTCGGAACCGGTTAAATATATAGATTTATATGAATGCTTACGGTTGAATTGAAAATAATATGTAAATATTGTTTGGGTGTCAATCACGAGTTTTCAAAAGAAATGGAGCTGCAATAAGCTGCTGGGAAAATAAATTATCATATGACATTTACTCTTTTATCTTTCACTATGTTCCATGTATCCCGAGATGAACATGATATTTGTTTT